>NC_079447.1:46754201-46826701 GCF_903798145.1 Danio aesculapii
ATAGAGTGTTGTCATGTATATATATGGAGTGTGTTGTGTGTGTATATATATATATGGAGAATGTATCATGTCTGTGTATATGTATAGAGTGTGTCATAAACTATATGTATGGAGTGCATCGTGTGTGTATATATATGAGAATGTATCATGTCTTTGTATATGTATGGAGTGTAGCATATACTTTATTTAGATATGTTTTAGAGTGTATCATGTGTATATATATATATATTTAAATGTATGGAGAGGAGCCTGACAGGAGTGTGTATATGTATAGAGTGTATCATTACAATATGTATAGTATGAAGTGAATCATGTATATGTATGCAAAACTGTTGCAAACTATTATTTGTGTTGAATTTAAACAAACAAATTAAATTTAATAATGTTCAACTTAATTTGTTTGTTTAAATTCAGCCTAAATAAATTGTTACAACCACTTAACGTAAAAACAATTGAGTAAATCCAAGGAATCATCTTTGAATATTTTTTTTCAGTGAATAATGTGTGTTAATGTATAGATGTATCATAGCTCTACGTATAGTGTGTATGGAGTATATCAAATATGATGTGTATCATGTGTATATCTATAGTATGCATGGAGTGTAGCTCAGTGGTAATGTGATTTACCTTTCACATCAGACAGATGTGTATATGTATAGAGGTTGTGTAATATACGGAGTGTATTTGTAGAGTATGTATGGAGTAATCTGTGGTATATGTACTATGTATGGAGTATATCATGTTTTGTGTGTTTGTATAGTGTGTCATGTGTATATATATGGAGTGCATTGTGTGTGTGTATATATATATATATGGAGAATGTATTATGTCTGTGTATATGTATAAACTGTGTCATAAACTATATGTATGGAGTGCATCATGGTTATATATATTGAGAATGTATCATGTCTTTGATATGTATGAAGTGAATCATGTATATGTATGCAAAACTGTTGCAAACTATTTATTTGTGTTGAATTTAAACAACAAATTAAATTTAATAATGTTCAACTTAATTTGTTTGTTAAATTCAGCCTAAATAAATTGGTTTACAACCACTTAACGTAAAAACCATTGAGTAAATCCAAGGAATCATCTTTGAATATTTTTTTTCAGTGAATAATGTGTGTATATGTATAGAGTGTATCATATGCTATATGTATAGTGTGTATGGAGTGTGCATATATATTGAGAGTGTATCATGTCTGTGTTGTGTATATGTATGGAGTGTACCCTATACTGTATGTATGGAGTGTATCATTCATTATTTTTTTCTTTCGGCTTAGTACCTTTATTAATCTGGGGTCGCATGCGCACATATTTTAAAACGGCATGTCTAGACTGATTCTCCAAGGCATATTGCGCTTCAAAATATTAAATATCCTTCAGATGAAGCTTACATGTAAAATTTAATTTAGTGATTTTACCACGTCATATAAAAACATAAACATTATTTGAGGATGTACAGTAGAACGCATTTTTGACTTGCAGTTTTCATAATCCGTTCATAAAGCAGCACTGCGCAGGGACTGGATAAGTTAAGCTTAAACATTATCGCATTTTTTCTCACCGAAAGAGCAAATATTAAGTTCACTGGTAATGACGCACAGAAACGGACAAATCACAGGCAGTTTCAGTTGTGAATTTAGTGCAAAGTGCAACATACAAAATTCAAACACGAGTGAAAACTCCTGACGCGCGCTGCTGCGTGTCCCTCATCTGTATAAACACTATCCAAAGGTTACTCATTACTCATCATATACTCATTACTCATCAACTGAACTCATTACAATATCACTGACTCGATTAATTAAATACGAAAGCCTTTTTTCCCTTTAAATCTCTCAAATTATCATATGGGATCTCCTCTGTTTGTGGACTTTTTAACTGATAAGGGAGGGTATAATGGCAAGAAACCAGAGGGGAGCTGCAGTCTTTCAGAACAGTGGATTTTAGGTAGGATTGCATATTATTGATGACAGTGAGTCGGCAGATATACATGTAAACAAAAATCCATATATACAAACAGTGTAAACAAAATTCATAAGCACAATCTGACAAAGTCTTGTCACTAATTAACTTTTAAGTACAACAAATACTAACTTGACTTCTAGTTGATCGTTTTGGTGTCAAAGGTGGCTTATATGAAAGGCAAAGCTTCTAGGTTACACTTATTTACCAAAATAAAACATGATGCCTTGATTATTAATTATTTAATTAGGACAGGAAGGTCTCACTTAACGACAATAATGTACAATTAAGAATATAAAGTCATGGTGCGGTGGAAAAGAAATTAATATTCTCTATGACTCCCATGAGCTTGGAGGACTGCATCCATAAAGTCATCTGGAATGCCAAAGAAAGTGTTCCAAAATTAGTTTCAAACCGGAAGTACGAATTTGCTCTAAATAACATATCATGTGTACATGTATGGGGAGTGTATTTGTAGAGTATGTATGGAGTAATCTGTGTCTATATGTATAGAGTATATCCTATACTATATGTATTGAGTGTATCATGTATATGCATGGAGCGTATCATATGCTATATGTATGAGAGAATACAGAGTGATTTTGGCAGCCCTTTTGCTCGCTCTGGATAAGTACAGTTCTTGGGGAGTAGGAAGGGTTGTACCAGTGATTTGCTCAGCAGTGTATCTGTATAGTATGTATACACTGAATGTACCATGTGTTCAGTGGTCCAGCGGTAATGTTATTCACCTTTCACACCAGAGACCCGGGTTCTATCCCAGACCCTGACAGGAGTGTATAATGTGTGTATATGTATAGTATGTATGGAGTGTATCATATACGATGTGAATATGTATAGTATGGAGTGTATCATGTCTGTGTATATGTATGCAGTGTATCATGTATATGTTTGGATTTATACATATATGATTTGTATGGTGGAGTGTATCGTGTGTGTGTATACATATGAAGAGTGTATATGTATGTAGAGTATCATATACTATATTTATGGAGACCATCATGTGTATATAAATATATGGAGAGTATGTATGGAATAATCATGTGTAGAGTGTATCATATATTAATGTATGGAGTCCATCGTGTGTGTATATATATATATATATATATATATATATATATATATATATATATATATATATATATATATATATATATATATATATATAGTATGCATGTAGTGTACCATGTGCTAAGTAGCTCAGTGGTAATGTGATTCACCTTTCCTGGGTTCTATCCCAGACCCTGACAGGAGTGTATAATGTGTGTGTATATGTACAGAGTATATCATATATGATGTGTATCATGTATAGTATAGAGTGTATTATGTATATGTATGGAAAGTATCATGTCTGTGTATATGTATGGAGTGAATCATGTATATGTATGGAGTGTATCATATATTAAATATATGGAGTCCATCATGTGTATATATACACTGTATATGTATAGAGTGTGTCATGTATATGTATGGAGTGCATCATGTGTATATATATATATATATATATATATATATATTATATATATATATATATATATATATATATATATATATATATATATATAATATATATATATATATATATATATATATATATATATATATATATATATATATGTATATAAATGGAGAGTGTATCCTCTCTGTGTTTATGTATGGAGTGCATCATGTGTGTATCTACAGTCTGCATGTAGTGTACCATGTGCTCAGTAGCTCAGTGGTAATGTGATTCATCTTCACACCAAAGACCCAGGTTCTATCCCAGACGCTGCCAGGAGTGTATATTCTGTGTATATGAATAGTATGTATGGAATGTATCATGTGTATGTATAGAGTGTATCATGTCTGTGTATATTAGTATAAAGTGTATCATGTATATGTATGGAGTGTGTCATATATGATTGTAAATATGTATAGTATGGAGTGCACCATGGCTGTGTATTTGTATAAGAGTGTATCATGTATATTTTTGGAGTTTTATACATATATGATATGTATGGATAGTGTATATGTGTAGTATGGAGTGTATCTTGTGTATATGTGTAATGTGGAATGTATCATGTGTATATCTATAGTATGCATGGAGTGTAGCTCAGTGGTACTGAGTGGTAATGTGACCCGGGTTCTATCCCAAACCCTGACAGGAGTGTATAATGTGTGTGTATATGTATAGTGTGTATCAAATGCTGTATGTATGCAGTGTATCATATATGATGTGTATGGGGAGTGTATATGTATCATGAGTGTATGAGTTCATCAACTGAACTTATTACAATATCACTGACTCGATTAATTAAATACGAAACCCTTTTTTCCCTTTAAATCTCTCAAATTATCATATGGGATCTCCTCTGTTAGTGGACTTTTTAACTGATAAGGAAAAAAACATCAAAACACACACCAAGATATCTTAAACTGTTCGCTTAACGGTAGTGGAAATGCACTAATGAAATTCAGGATTCAACAATGAATAGAATAAATATTGATTTATGTGTCGATTAAAAACATCTTATATGGTGAAATAAACGCTGAATTTTCTTAATATGCTATAAATGTAATGTATTAGTATTAGTGACCACCGTTACAAAGGACTGGATATCTAAAAAGAAGTTTTGCATTGAAATGTTTTAAAGAGTGTTGGAGATTTAGCTACCCTTTAATGTTATCATATTTACGAAAACATTTTGAAGTTCTAAAGCGCTTTTCCTTGAAAAAGACTTGAAAAGTCCCACTCCTGATTAGTATGTTTTATGTCACACACATAATAACATAATACCCACATTATAAACTAAGTCAGTAGCTTAGAGGTAATGCGATTCACCTCTCACGCCAGAGACCTGGGTTCTATCCCTGACAGCAGTGTATAATGTGTGTGTATATGTATAGAGTGTATCATATACTATATGTATGAAGTTAATCATGTATATGTATATGTATGGACTGTATCATGTGTATATCTATAGTATGCAAGTAGTGTCCCGTGTGCTCAGTAGCTCAGTGGTAATGTAATCCACCTTTCACACCAGCGACCCTGGGTTCTATCCCAGACCCTGACAGGAGTGTATAATGTGTGTATTATGTATAGAGTGTATTAAATGCTGTATATATGGAGTGTATCATGACTATGTATATGTATGGTGTATCTCGTATGATATGTATATCGTGTTGTACAGAGTGTGTCGTGTGTATATATATATAGGAGTGCATCGTGTGTGTGTTGTGTATGTATATATGTCTGTGTATATGTATAGAGTGTGTCACAAACTATATGTATGGACTGCATCATGTGTGTATATATATGTTGAGAATGTATCATGTCTTTGTATATGTATGGAGTGTAACGTATACTTTATTTAGATATGTTTAGAGTGTATCATGTATATATATGGAGTGCATCATGTGTATATATATTTAAATATATGGAGAGGAGCCTGACAGGAGTGTGTATATGTATAGAGTGTATCATATACAATATGTATAGTATGAAGTGAATCATGTATATGTATGCAAAACTGTTGCAAACTATTTAATTGTGTTGAATTTAAACAAACAAATTAAATTTAATAATGTTCAACTTAATTTGTTTGTTTAAATTCAGCCTAAATAAATTGTTTACAACCACTTAACGTAAAAACAATTGAGTAAATCCAAGGAGTCATCTTTGAATATTTTTTTTCAGTGAATAATGTGTGTATACTGTATAGAGTGTATCATATGCTATACGTATTGTGTGTATGGAGTATATCATATATGATGTGTACATGTATCATATGGAGTGTATCATTCTGTGTATATGTATGGAGTGTATCATGTGTATATCTACAGTATCCATATGGTTTCCCATGTGCTCAGTAGCTCAGTGGTAATGTGATCCACCTTTCGCACCAGCGACCTCGGTTCTATCCCAAACTTTGACAAGGACTGGGTATCAAGTTCTTGTTCCTTTGTTTATTTTGGAAAATTATACACTCTATACATACTCCTGTCAGGCTGCACATGATGCACTACATACATATACATGATACACTCTAAACATAGTATATGCTACACTCCATACATATACACAGACATGATACATTCTCAATATATATATACACACATGACGCATTCCATTACATATAGTTTATGACACACTCTAACATATACACAGACATGATACATTCTCCATATATATATATATACACACACACGACACATTCTATACAAACACACAAACCCTAACCATACATATACATAGTCAGATACACTCCATATATACAGCATTTGATTACACTCTATACCTATCATATGAGATACATTCCATACATATACACAGACATGATACACTCCATATATACAGCATTTGATACACTTTTATACATTACACACACATTATACACTCCTGTCAGGGTCTGGATAGAACCCGGGTCGCTGGTGTGAAAGGTGGATTACATTACCCCTGAGCTACTGAGCACATGGGACACTACATGCATACTATACTAACTATACACAGACCATGATACACTTTATACATGTACACGACATGAGGACACTACATATATACATATTCACATCGTATATGATACATTCCATATGTATATACATGATACACTCCATACACATACATTCCATACATATACACACACATTATACAATCCTGTCCGAGTCTGGGATAGAACCCGGGTCTCTGGTTGTGAAAGGTGGATCACATTACCACTGAGCTACTGAGCACATGGTACACTACATGCAGACTGTAGATACACCATGATACTCCATACATAAACACAGAGAGGATACACTCTCCATTTATATACATATACACATGATGCACTCTATACATATACATGACACACTCTATACATATACAGTGTATCATGTATATGTATGATCCGTATATGATAGTGTATGTTGGAGTGAATGCACTCCATGCACTATAATATACACATGATACACTCCACACTATACATATACACTCCCATACATGTCCACATGAGACCACTCATACATACTAAACAAGTATATGATACACTCCATACATATACATGGTACACTCTATGCATACTATAGATATACACATGATACATATACACTCTTCATATATATCACATGATTCACTCCATACATATACACAGACATATACACTCCATACATACAGCATTTGATACACACTGTCAATATTTGATACACAATGTACTTATCCAGAGCGAGCAAAAGGGCTGCCAAAATCACTCTGTATTCTCTCATACTATAGCAAATGATACGCTCCATACATATGCACAGACATGATACACACTCAACATATCACACAGATTACTCCATACATACTCTACAAATACACTCCCTATGATACACATGATGATACACTCCATATATATACACACACACACGATGCACTCCATACATATACATGACACACTCTATACATATACACAGATATGATACACACCTGTCAGGGTCTGATGTGAGAGGTAAATCACATTACCACTGAGCTACACTCCATGCATACTATAGATATACACATGATACACTCCACACTATACATATACACTCCCCATACATATCATATATGTATAAACTCCAAACATATACATGATACACTCTTATACATATACACAGACATGATACACTCCATACTATACATATTCACATCGTATATGATACATTCCATATGTATATACATGATACACTCCATACATATACACTTTCCATATTCACATAAAAAATGATGCACTCCATACATATACATTCCATACATATATGTACGTAGTGTATCAAATACAATGTGCATATGTAAGGAGTGTATCATATCTGTGTATATGTATGGAGTGTATCATATATGTGTATGGAGAGTGTATCATGTGTATATGTATAGAATGTATGAAGTGAATCATGTAGATGTATGGAGTGTATCATGTCTGTGTATATTTATGGAGTGTATCACGTGTACATATAAGGGCAGTGTGGAGTGTGTATATCTATAGTATGCATGAAGTGTACCATGTGCTCAGTAGCTCAGTGGTAATGAGATCCACCTTTCACACCAGAGAACCGGGTTCTATCCCAGACCCTGACAGGAGTGTATTGTGTGTGTATATGTATAGTATGTATGGAGTGTATCATGTATATGTATGGAATGTATCATATATGATGTGAATATGTATAAAGTCTGTGCATATGTATAAAGTGTATCATGTCTATGTGCATGGAGTGTATAGTGAGTCTATGTATAGAGTGTATCATGTCTGTGTATATGTATGGAGAGTGTATCATGTATAGTATGGAGTGTATATATATATAGTATGTATGGAGTGAATCATGTCTGTGTATATGTATGGAGTGCAGAATTGCGGCTTTATAACTCAGAATTGTGACTTTATAACTCAGAATTCTGACTTTATAACTCGCAATTCTTACTTTATAACTCAGAATTCTGACTTAATAACTTCAATTGTGACTTTATATTCGCAATTCTGACTTTATAACTAAATAATTGGTGAGGTTTTTTCCTCCCACTGGCTTGCATGGTTCGGAACTTGTAGAGCTGAGCATTGATGGATTACTCTTTAGTGTTTGGACTCTAAGCAGTGAATATTAAAACACACTGAACTGAACTGAACTGAAGTAATCTAAACTGAACTGAACTTAAACTATGAAAACTGGACTGACACTGTTTCAATTCACTATAATCTATTATGTGAAGCTGCTTTGACACAATCTACATTGTAAAAGCGCTATACAAACAAAGATGAATTTAATAATAACTCGCAATTCTGACTTAATAACTCAAATTCTGAGTTATTTTTTTATTCAGTGGCGGGAACGGGCTTCCATAGTCTTACCCTTACTCCAGTCGTAGGTGGCGGTAATGCACTTTCCAGTTGAGTTGCCAACTATCACAAAACATGAAAGAAGAAGAACAAGGAAACGAAGAAGAAGATGGAGACTTGAGAACGTGTGTGACTTTGGGAGCGAGCAAAGTGTTGTTTTTGGTGATATTGCGTTTGAATATGCTTCCGCGATACACATGTATCGAAGTGTATAGTGGGGTCTTGTTTAAAATAGCTTAGAACTTTTGTCTCTAGATTGTCCTCTGGGTGATTTATCAAGTAATGACTGGCATCTGCTTTTAATTATTTTTTTTCGAGAAGTGGTCAGAGTATTATCACCTCTTTATGAACCGAACCGTGCCTTATATAAGACCAGAGCCATACTTAAGAAAGTTCTAATAACAGCGATGCCATGCTTAAACCTGGAGTACATTTCCGGAAGATGTGATGTTTCGTGCAAACACTTTTCTCCTTTATCGAAGTCATTTGCACGTCTATTCAATTAATTTGTGATCGACTAAGAGTTTTGGCGAAAATATCGATGCATTTCGGGCGGTCACTAAGGACACCGGTAAAGAATAGCAGCTGTTTGGGGATATCATTCACTAGGGTCATTTCGCCTTTTTCCTGTCAAAATGCTGCTCTCTCTGGTCGTACACACGTACTCTTTGCGATACTGGCTTCCGACGGCGGTGATGCTGGGCACGGCTCCGGCTTACCTGCTGTCCTGGAGCGTTTGGCGGCTGCTGTCTGCTATATTACCGGCCAGACTCTATCACACTGTGGATGACCGTGCCTATTCAGTCTATCAGAGCATGGTCCTGTTCTTCTTCGAGAATTACACGGGAGTGGAGGTAAGCTTGACGGTTTTTTTCTTGCCTATACATTTTTTTAGTTAAAACTTGAGGTAAGTTGGTTTTATATTCGCATATTTGTTCATTTTTAAAAACTTGACATGCTCATTATTGTTCTACGCTACTTTGAATTTCGGTCTGAAATAGCATGACTCAAAACAACGTTAGCACTATTTAACTGACTTTATACAGCAGTTCAGGATGGTTCTCGAATCTGATTGGCTGATGTGACATTCTTCAATATCAGAACTCGTACAGCCTCCTCACCCTTCTGTATTACTCCACCCACATAGAGCGACAGCAGATGAATAAACTCAAAGTTTGACAAATATTGCAGCTTTTGGACAACATAATGTACTTTTGAGGCTTTTAGGTGAGAATGTAGTTGTTTAGATCACAATTATGCAGTTTATTTATAAGGATAGTGTCTATTTTAAATATTTAAAATTTCTGAGAGACAACGCACCAGCATCTATCAGCTTGTCATACTGAGCAGAGAAAAGACGGTTGACTTTGTCCATCTACAAGATGGCGACAGAGACCTGCATAATAAGCCCTTAAGCCTGATTTATACTTTCTAAGATTGATGATCGTTAAATGCGTCATAAGTCTTGTGAAAAGGATCTATTTAATTTTTCTATTTAATATTTGTTGACACACTGTTGTGTATGTAGAAATTCAATCAGTTTCCTAGCATAGTAATGTGTTTTGAAGTGTTAAAACATGATTGCTTCAAAATTGTTACAAAATTGTTATAAATCATGTTTTCAAACAAAGAAAAGACGGGAGGTTGTATCAAAGCATTTATCACAGTAAATTTAAAAACAAAAATGTCCTCAAAATGTCGCTGTACTTGTTTTTTTGCTGTTTTGTTTTACTTTTCAAGAACTAGTGATTATATGTTTGTGTATAAGTGTGCTTGAGTGTGTGGGTGCGTGCGTGTGTATTCCCTGAGGTTATTGCCCTGCAGGAAAATCCAAAATCAAGTTTCAGTCTATGTACTGTAGGCATCAGAATATTGCCTTAATGTCCTGATACTTCAACAAATTCATTATATTTTTAGGATTTTCTCTTCCAGAATTTGGTGTAATCATTTAGTGTAAATCTGAGAGCCCTCAATGTTGAAATTAAGACAAAATTGATTTAAAAATGTTTATTTTCATTCAGTAGAATTGTAGAATTCATTATAAATTTCTTCTTTTTGACTGAAAGCTTTGTGCATACCTTACAGAAATACACTGCATGTTTAGCACTTTTAATGACAAAAGTCAAATAATGACAGGACATTTTGGCTCCATTACTCAATTCTGAGAAACACTTCTCAAGTTGTCAGAAGTGCGTTATAGTGCACGCTTCTGTATATAACATGACATGTGATAGACGTGTGTCAGTGCCAAGAACACACCTACACAATAATTTAAGCTGTGTTCGGCTTGAAGCAGCACTGTGCAGAACAATCAGTGCATTGTGTCAATGTACCGTGAGAGCAACTGAAAAGCATACAGAGCTGTCAATTCATGAGTGTTTCACTCATCGTTTAATAGTAAAGGAACCAAAGAGACTAACAAAAAAAGTTCTTAACATTAGCACCTAACCCCATATGTTCACATGTACAGAGTGTCCGAGGGGTCTTAAATATTTCAAAAACTAAACTTAAAGTCTTAAATTCACTTATATGCTGTTGTAGGTCTTAAATACTTTTAAACAGGTCTTAATTTTCACTAGTTGTCCATATATTTGCTTGTTAAGTCCTGACGTAGATGCAGCAATTTCAGAGACTATTGTGTACACCAGTGGTGTAGTCCTTGCTATATACGCACGTATACTCGGTAAGCTTACTTTTTTACATGAGCTGTTTGAGTATTACTACTTCTGAGGATCAATAATTGCATATATCCTCTGTATTCTCACTTATTTTTCTAATTAAAATTCCCTAATTTTTGTGTATTATTTTAAATTCTTACTTAAAATGTATATGTGTGTAAATGTATATAAATTTTTCTTTTTTTACTCCAAAATGATCTGTTCCTGATCCACCCTAAAATGAAAATGTTTAAATCGCCCCTGTGCAACAGTATTTCACATTTGTCTTAATCGTGCCTACCGCTACAGGGAACGACACTATATATATATATATATATATATATATATATATATATATATATATATATATATATATGTATATGTATATGTATATGTATATGTGTATGTATGTATGTATGTATACACTAAAATATTTTTTATGAGGCAAAGACTACTCATAAATCGCGTAACAATATGCGATTTAAAAGGGTAACTACTAGTATATAATAGCGACAACAGAAGACAGACTCTTAATAGTTTGGTTTAAAACAAGCATGCATGAATGTGACAATCAAAAATAATAGCTGATTGATGTTTAAAGGAACCTATTAAATGTAAAGTAATAAGCCAGTAAAGAAAGTAAGTTAAAAAGCTGTCTTTCCATGCATGCACAGGCCCTATTGAGTAAACTTAAATAAAAGTTAACTAAATTGTTGTAACTATCTTGATTGACCCTTTTTTTCAGTATTAAAATGATTATATAAGCTACATACTGTATACATATAGCCAATTGCCAAGGCTAGTTTATATATAGATAGATAGATAGATAGATAGATAGATAGATAGATAGATAGATAGATAGATAGATAGATAGATATAGCTAATGAATCAAAGAAACACTGATTTTCGTCATCTAATTTTCGGCCATCTGATATAAGGCATATATATATATATATATATCGCTTTGTAAATGTTTATTATTACCATTTGAGTCTCTCCATACAAGTTGATAGAGCGATTGGACATTAGAGCCACTTTGCGTGACGTCACACTTAACAAGCGGATAGCCAGTCGATATAACCAACAAATCCATCTAAAAAATGTTTAACAAAATTAACATTAATTAACTATTTAGCAATATGGTTTAATTTTCTTCCTTGCATCCTTAAAATAACATTTGTTTAAAAGTTCTCCATGTATTTATGCATAAAGTTTATTTATTATACAGGGCTCAACCATAAGGACTGCCCAATGGCCCAGGGCCAGCGTGAGAGACGCTTGGGACAGTAGATATAGGATCTTTACTGGCCCAATCGGAACAGTGTTGCCTTGTCAGTAAAGTTTCATTTGCCTGCAACTATTTGTCAGATGCGTGCATTTTGAGTTTGTGCTTTTAAGTCTTTAAATGCGACCTTCTTTGTGATGTCGTGAAAACCATATTGCTTTTTGGATCCTCTTACTTGATTTGTTGTTTTGAGCGTGTTATTTTTTTCGTAACCTGGTAACAACCAGTGCAGTGAAGTGGCGGCAACATCAAACTATAAGGGTAAAAGAAAACGTCTGTTTCTAACATCTTGGAAGCAGACATTTACGTTGGTACAACACGACAAAAAAAAAAAAAGAAGTGATGTTTTGCACAATTTGCGGTCAGTATGACAAGTCGGAAACCTTTTGTTAAATTATTTCGAACTGCAATAAAATAACTGCAAATTTTCCATACTGCTCTTTTGGTTTGCATAAAACTTAGAATTTTGCTCATTATACATTTATTAACATTTTAAAATACTTAAATTCTAGATTTAAAGTCAATATTTTTCAAAAAATTTTCGGGGTTTTCACCTTTAATTGATAGAACAGTAGAGAGTATTGACAGGAAAGTTTGGTGAGCAGAGAGAGGGGAAGGATCGGCATAAATTGTTCAATAAGATGTACTTGTGTTTACTGTTTATTCAGTTAAACATGAATTTTGAACTGTAGGCCTACATAAACTCCAAAATTTCATTTTTTTTTATTATTATAATTTTTTAATTACCTTAATCCCACTAAAGTCATAATTGAACTAAACAGAAATAGAATTAAGACATGTGGAGTGTGCATATAATAGTGGCATTATTGAAGTTAACACCGCAATCAAACTATTACCATCATGTAGGACTTTTCGCCATATTTTCCCACAAGATCCACACACATGGCTGTCAGTAAAGGACGACACACACACTCACACACACCGCGAAATGCGGAAGTTTTTTCTTTCCATTTGGCGAGCGTTATTAAATTCCATAACACTCTCACCAGTCCTTACTCCTTATTTCCGTCGAATACCCCAGTTTGTCACGGGGGCATGAATGCAATGTTCATGAGTTAAAGTGAAACTGCTGAACTGCAGTTAAAGTCAGGCATCCTGCTGATTTGATTCAGAAGGGCACTTTTTTGTCAGACGGCTCACCGGTCAGGTATACATTCGCGATAAAATATCAAGGTGAAAATCATCATAGTTTCTGTAGAATAGACCCAGCTCCCAACCCAAGTTTGAGAATAGATTAACAGCAATATTTTTTACAGTGTGATAAGAGTCTCGTGTTAACGCTGATAACGGCCTACCACTAATTAAATTATAATAATTTTTGATAGATCAAGTGAAAATCTTTTTCAACAGGGATATTCGAAAGAATTCTTAGCATTTAGCCCTGTATAAGTCTAAAGTTTCATTCATAATGGTCTTAAAAAGCTCTTGAAAAGTCTTAAATTTATCTTGGTGAAAGCTGCAGAAACCCTGCTTGGGAAAGTGGTTGTATCGTTTTGGTGTGAGGTGGTCGTTATGGAGGTGCAAATCTAGGAAATAAGTTTCTACTGTGGTTGAAAGTGCTTCTACTTGGTTAAAAAAAGGACAACAACTTAAGGCAACTTTTTTTCAGAATACTTGCGACCTCTCTGAGCTGACAGGGCAGTGGTTAGTCCACCGACATCTACCGCAAAATCCCTCCGGGCATCCTGGGTTTGAGTCCCAGCTCATGGACTTTTCCCGATCTCATCTCCCACTTCACTTCCTGTCATCCTACTGCCCTGTCAAATAAAGGCAAAAAAAAAAAAACAAAGAATAGTTGTAGTTTCTGTGTGTGTATTAGAGCTAAAATGTCCACAGTATCCAGCACCCAATAAGAAGTCAGCTCTGTAGTTTTGTTTTGGGGTAGATGCGTTGTAGACATTGTCAGTGAAGCATTTCTGTTCACAGCAGATGTGCTGCATGGCTATGGGTTTAATCTTTAGCTTGGCATTCATCTCTGTTGCATGGGTGTAAATGTCCTGGATCTTCTTCTCAGTTTTCATTGCCCTCAAGGTGGTCTTCACACAATGCTGTTGAGAGCATACCAGACACTATTTCTTTTGCTTTTGGAATGTGCAATTGGGGCACTCCTTGATTACTTTAGTGGCCATAATGGGTCCTAAATATGTGGTACAATTTTCAAATCTTTCCAGCAGCCCTGTTTCAGTCAAACCAGTGTAAACACACCAGTGAAGCATCTTGAAGCATCATGTTCTTTAAGTTGACTCATATTAATGTAGAACAGACCAGATTACTGGATTCCTGATTGCCCATCTTGTTTAACATGTGATTTGTGGGTATGTCATGCTGCGGTTGCAAAGTTCACAAACAACTTGGACAGATGGCCAAGATTGTGGAGCCAATCCAGGGCATCAGATGTCAGCGATTAGTGCTTTACAAGCATCCTGGGTGAGCAGATCTGCACATTGGGTGCCACAGTGAACATCCACAGTGTACATATGTGGGTCTGCCTTATCATGACCTGTGCGGTTTTTATTTTGTCTGATATATTAGCTGCTCCATTTGTGTTTGTGTGTCCTCACAGACTAGACTGTGCAACACCGTCTTTGACCAGATCTCCCAGCCCTATCCTCAAATGCTTTATATCTCAAAATTTTAGTCTAGAAATGTACACTCTACAATACGGCTGGGGTAAAAATACATATTTTCAGATGAATCGTTTATTGAAAACTTTGATTGATTTTGATTTGCTCTGAAAAAGCATGAATTGATCATTTTTGTATTTCTTTCTGACATTGTTGAATGTCTCGGATTAATGTGGATCTTAAAATAATTAGTCGGTGTTTGAAACCATTTTTTCTTCTGATATATACCTCATTGAATAACAAAAAATAAATACTTCTGCCTAGCCAGTTTTGTAGATAACACCAACAATGTAATTAATATTCAGAATTCTGATGTTCACCCTGTTTAGTTTCAGAAATATCAACAGCATTTAAATTAAATCTGCTTTCATCTCATCGAAAATCAAGTTCGAATTGAATTTGATTGAATCAAAAGCTTGCTAATTGAGATCGAATTGAATCGGGGCATTGAGTCAATACCAAGCCCTATTTCACAATATCAAGATTTAGTGTTGTCACGATACTGGAATTCTGTACCAATCAGAACTGAAATTTTAAAAACAACCATTTACCGCTAACATTTCAGCACATAAAACAGTGCTGATTTGCCATTGTGTTCACATGCTCAACAGAAATGATTGTAGTTGGCCGTGAAGGTCATCAGTTCACCGAACTCACTTCTGTTCACTGAGTGTAACCATAGATACTGGGACACTGGAGCGTTTTAAAGCCGCAAAGATCAGTCGATTCATTAACGGATCGCTTGTATGTGAGCTAATTCACAGACCAGCTAATCTTCATGAATTTAAAACTCTCCAGTGTTCGTCTATCTGTGTTTGCACTCAGTAAACAGTGGTGAAGTCCACTGAAGATGACCTTCACGGCCTATCACAGTCTTTTTTGTTGAGCACGTGAACACGATGGCAAATCAGCGCTGTTTAAGAACTTGCTCAAATGTCAGCGGGAAGTGTACGTTTTAAAAATTTCAGTACCCAATTCTAGTATCGTGATAACACTATCGAGAAATAATAAATGACCACCTATGGCATGAGTTAAGTGGTGAGGCCTAGTTAAGTTGCATTAGTTGTGTGTTGTCACCATGTTCAAGAGATGCTGCTTCAAACATCTAATATACTGTTTCTTATTTAGCGTGTTGGTTTTGTCCCTTACACAAGGAATGCAAATCCTGGTTTAGTTCTCTTTTAAATACCCATTAACAGCACAAAGTCCTAGAATAAATAAAGCTTGTTGATCAAAACACTTTGACTACATTTACATGGACATAAGTAATCTAATTATTGTTTACTATACTGGTTACTGGTTACTACTGTTATAGTAAAGGTGTTTACATGAGTTGCTTTTTAAATGTTCCTTACATGATCCCATTTTACATGTTATAGCACATAATTCGATTAGTGTCATTGTGCCACCACGCTATCTACATTTCCTTCTGAGTTTCGTGTAATTTTGAGTGTTTCATTTTTAATTTGTTGACTTTAACTGCAGTTTGGCACTTTCACTTTCATTTAGGAACACTTCATTCATGCCCCCTGTGACAAAAAAAGGCATTGCATATGTAATGTTATGTACTGTAGTGTCAAACAGCTGTTTGTACAGGCTATCCTGTTGCAAAATGCGGGGGAAATCCTGCACCTCAATAATGCAACTACAGGGTTTTAAAAGTATTAAAAGTTGATAAATCAATTATGAGAAAATTAAGGCCCTTAAAAGGTGTTAAAAAGTCTTAATCACATTTTTATGAGGTCCTAAATTTTGTTCAAGCGTTGTCCAAAGTCTTTAAGCATAAATATATTTATTTTCCTCGATCCACGCGATTGGTTCGGGTCGGTCACGTAATTTGCGACAAACATGGGAAGGTGATGTGACGCTCTCCACATGGAGCGAAACCATAGAGCGATACAGACAGCAAAATGGCAAGGGAATGGGAATATGTACGTTTACGTACTCCTGGTTGGAGAAAGACGAGCTTAAACAGTGGTTGAATCCTGTTGCTGAGAACAACCGCGCAATTTAATCTTGCCAGTTTTGCTTCTTCTGAGCTTATCTGAGTGCTGTTACATGGTCCGATTGATTTATTCCACTACAACTGTTTATTACCAACTGTTTAATAAGTTAAAGGATTGATACTGATTAGAACTTGAAGTGGCGAGGAGGTCTTAAAACATTCTGAGAAGGTCTTTATAAAGTCTTAAAAACGTATGGAAATAACCTTTAGGATTCCTGCATATACCCTGGACTAAAATTGGCATACTCCACATCTATATTTGTTTTCTTTTTAGTTGTGGATTATTGGTGTCCATGTAAACTTACTCACTGTACCATTCACCCTAATCTAGAACCATTACTTTTTCAGACAGTGATGTACTCATTCTTAATTGTTATCGTATGTTGTACAGATTGTCATATATGGGGAAATACCAAAGAAGAAGGAGAATGTGGTTTATTTGTCAAACCATCAATCTACAGGTTGGTACTTTTTTGTGTGTATTATGTAGCATGTTCAGTTAACAGTATAGAATCACTTGTATCTTTAACCATCAAGGTAGCATTTGTAATGATTTGTTCTTCCTTTTAGCTGACTGGATTATTGCTGATATGTTAGCCATTCGACAAAACGCACTCGGACACGTTAGATATGTCCTGAAAGATGGTTTGAAGTGGCTCCCTCTGTATGGATGGTATTTCTCACAGGTAGGTAATGGAAATATTACACCCATATTCATAAAACATGAGCGCCAAATTTAGTGCGAATATTGCATAAATCTATTACTATATACCTTATTTATAGGTATATATATATCAGTTTTATTTGAGTTGCATTTCATGAATAAGAATGCATGTTGAAAGTGATTGGTGTGATTCACAGCATGGAGGTGTGTATGTGAAAAGAAGTGCCAACTTTGATGAGAAAGCCATGAAGAAGAAACTATCATCTCAGACCAGACTGAGCACACCTGTGAGTATTCTCTAATATCCCTCTCTGAATGAAAATCCAGAAACTGATCTAATAAAAGCCAAGATGAGGAAGACCCGAAGAGACTGTCTTAAGTTGCATTATTAGATCTAATAAGAGCAGAGAGAGTTTAATTTCCAAGCTCTGTCCAAATCACAACAGCTGGCTTCTGGTTGATTTATAATGTGTCTCAAGCTGTATTCACTTTGGAAATTCAAAGTCATTCAACATTTAAACCACTAACCTAGACCCTTTCCCCTTTAACCTCAGAGGTTGACAATATATCTACCTCAAAAAATAAAAAATCAAATTGTTCTGACTGTATATAAAATGCAGTCAGCCAAAACACTGTAAATACCCAAAGCATGTCATGATTTTGCCAAGTATGATTCAAGCCTGGATTAACATCTACTGTATGTTGATCCTGGAACATCATTTTTGTTGGAAATTGTAACCCATACTTATTCCCTACCTCTGAAGCCAACCTGTAAATTATACCCAAATTAAACAAACTGTAAAATGTTACCCTAACCCAGAATCAGAGTTGAATAATAGTTGGAGAACAATCATGTAGAAGTTCATAAACCTAACCCTAAGCCTTAAGCCTTAACCTAAACGCTAAACGTATTCCTGATTGGAATGCTGTTCCAGGATCAACATGGATGTTAGTCCAGGAACTTGTCCTACTTGGTGAAATCAGGTTGGCGTTACCCAAATATGAACAGGAATCAGACCAATGGGAAGTCCCATTTGCCTTTTTTGTCCACAACACATCTCGGGAGCTAAAAAGATCGCTCTGGTGGTTTATATTATTACTCACTCGAAAGTAAAGATTTAACGAGACATCCACTCTTTGTTAATACATTTGTTGAAAAATTAACTATATTTAATTTACATGCATTTTTTTAGAATACATCTTGCTGTGTGTGTCTGTGTGTGAGAGAGGCAGCAAAAATTAACTATATTTAATTTACATGCATATTTTTTAGAGTACATCATGCTGTGTGTGTCTGTGTGAGAGAGACGCAGCAATTCAGAGCAGAGCTCATTAATATTCATGACCATTCCAAATATGGTCAATAAGAACCTTCTGATTCTAGGGGTATTTTATGGGATAATAAATGAGCATATAAAACAATTTCTGGAGATTACTTTTTAACTTACCTGTGCCACAAATGTACTATATACAACTTAAGTCAGAATTATTAGCCCCCTGTTTTATTTTTCTGTTTAACGGAGAGATTTTTTTTTTCAACACATTTCTAAATAAAATAGTTTTAATAACTCATTTCTAATAACTGATTTATTTTATCTTTGTCATGATGACAGTAAATAATGTTTGACTAGATATTTTTCAAGACACTTCTGTACAGCTTAAAGTGACATTTAAAGGCTTAACTAGGTTAATTAGGTTAACTCGGCAGGTTAGGGTAATAAGGCAAGTTATTGTATAACGATGGTTTGTTCTGTAGACTATCGAAAAAAAAAATTAGCTTAAAGGGGATAATAATTTTGACCTTAAAATTGTTAATAAAAAATTAAAAACTGCTTTTATCCTAGCCAAAATAAAACAAATAAGACTTTCTCCAGAAGAAAAAATATTATCAAACATACTGTGAAAATTTCCTTGCTCTATTAAACATCATTTAGAAAATATATGAAAAATTCAAAGGGGGGCTAATAATTCTGACTTCAACTGTAGATATCACAGAAAAATTTAACTCGTTGAAGCAACTTTCTCATATTCCTAATATTTCCAACATTTTAAAAAATCTATGCCATTGAACGTTCTCCTAGACAATTAATTCAACAACTCCAAAATCGCTTCGCATGAAGACATTGAGGATGCTTTTTTGTGAGCTGATTTATTTATTTATTTGATATCTGGAATGTTTTGGCCATGGCAAAGCGATGAATAATAATGAGAAATAGGAAACTGGAATTGTGTAATTAAATCCCAGATAAGAGGAAAAGTCCTTAGAGGAACAATAGGGCCCTTTGTCCTTTTGGCTTGGCTCCTAATAATAAATGGAGCAAATCTGCCACACTAAGCCGTCAGCAGCCTCTGCTTATGACCAACTTACTGACAAGCTATACAACAAAGCGCAAGACCCCTTTATACCACTCAGAGCTAGTGACAATGGACATTTTTGTATGCAAAATATTGCTTTAGTTTCGCATATCAAACTACTGTATAATAAGTGTCTTTTATTGTATAGTTTTATTATACAATTTTGCCAAATCTTTTTCCTGACATTAAAAAGTGACCCTTCAACTTCTCTCTGTCCCTGTATGGATATATAGATATATAGAATTTCATACAGTCATGAATGTGACTGTCATACTATGGCCAAGCTCCTCCCCTTCATTGTGAGCAGGGAGATAATTATTTTTGTCACTCCTTGTATTCTAATATTCCCCATATATTGATAATATATTAATTCATTTTAAAAAATCTTCTTGGACACAAATGAGAAATGCATAAAGGCTGATTTATACTTTCACCTGGCACTGCGTCCCGGTCCTCCACTGACTCAAAAGAAACCGACTGTAAAGTCAGACGGATAACGATAGAAGTAGGAAGTTTCCGGAACTGTCGTATCATTCAAGATTTTTAAACTAATTATTTTTTTAAGTTATTTTATTGTTTATAAAGATTTTTATAACAGTTCAAGATTTTTTTTTTAAATCCAACTTTGATGCATCACTTGCTTTTGTTCATATCTGAGACAGTTCTACCTATTATAGTTTATTAAAATAATAATGACAAGAGAAAATGGGTTGCGCTACAAATTTATGTTTTTATTATGGCAAGAAGAAAAGCAAAAAAAAAATACCCTTACTAAAAAACTGACTTTTTTTTTTTTTTTTTAAGATTTAGCCCGCCCCACAATTCACACATTACTGTCTGGCTAGTTTATGTCCTCTATGCTAAAAAGGCAATAACTGTCCAACATTTCTGACTATTATCACCAATAAAGCCTAGAAAAACAGGGTATCAGTACATTGTAAACCGATAGGTTCAAATATTCTATTCCAGGTTATCAAAGAAATAAGTTTTGACTTCATTTTAGATTTGTAACTATTAAATTGTTTTAAATTTAAAACTGTAATATATACATCAGCATAAACCCTATAAAAAAATGTATGTGATTGCGTATTAAAACCACCTGGGTCTTCATGTTTGTCTTGAGCTCTTATTTTGTTTTTTTCCAAACGGCTACAAAAACTTTCATCTTTCCTACAGCTGTTGCAATTTCTACCCAAAAATTATTGTTCATCTGATTATCCCTATGATCACGTATAGACGGATCATAAAGGTGTCTGTACATGTTTCAGACAAAATCTCTTTAAAGTGATTTAACTCAATGGAGAAGAGAGGAGATATTTAACTCAAATGAAATGTGGCACCACGCAAACTGTTCGCCCGAGTCTCAAAAAATTTCGTGCACCCAAAGGGAACCTCTGCAAACACTGCACATTTGCCGCGCACACGTAAGCGATTTAGCGGATGCGTCGAGTATAAACCAGGCTTCACTGTAATTTCCCTCTCCCATTACTGTGATTTTAATCTCAAGTGATGCATTTTCATAACAGTTTATTTTTTTTATTGGTTGTCTTTTCTGCACAGATGTATCTTGTCATCTTCCCAGAGGGAACCCGCTACAACCCTGAGCTTAAGAAAGTTATCAGTGACAGTCAAGCTTTTGCTGCTAAACAAGGTAAGATCGTCTCAAATAGAGTTTTAAGACATTTAATGTCGAGTTCAGACTGCATGATTTTAGCCCCAAATTTTGACTCGCCGACAGGTTTTCAGAAATAACAGACAAATGCCTGAAATCACAGGCAAATCGGTGCTCGTTCACATGAGTAACAATCACGCAATATGAACTATCAAAGACGCGATCTGAGAGAATGTTTCGACGAGTCGCCGACACCCGTCAGATATTTAGCATGCTAAATATCTGGAGCTGTCAGCAATTCCAAATCATCCCATGCGAAATGTGTTCTCATTGAAAATAACATCAGCAGTTACCTACAGCCAATGAGAGAGCAGCATCCACTAGTGTGGGTATCTGCAGGCCAGAGGGAGGTTGGGAGAGAAGTTAAAAGGGCTTATTTTTGGTCTATTTAGACCCAGAAAATGAAGGAAAAACTAGTGTAAATTTGGCAGGAGGTCTGTTTGACGTGTCATCTGAGCAATAACACGACCGGGTCGATAAAGAAAACCGTTTGGGAGAAATTGTTAATTCCCTTCAAAGGCCAGGTGAGCAAAATAAGTAAATTTTCTACCTCACTAAAGGCTGCTTTCTCATTATGTAGTTAAGAACAAAAGATACACTACGTGACCTCACGTTGTTTCCATGTCACTTCTCACGTGTGTTTGGTTGTGAGATGTAGTTTGTGGGCCGAGACAAAGTTGTCTGCAATTCTCCTATTGTAAAGTCATGCAGTGTGAAACCTCCTGTCGCTGATCCATCCTGCAGTGTAAACACAGCAGCAACAGAATGCTACCCTAGATAGTCATGCAGTGTAAAAACGTCTGTGACGAGACTACTTTGAAAATCGTGCAGTCTGAACTCGGCATTAGACTAGATTTGATCAAGTTTTTTTTTGTTTACCAGATTTCGTATTGGACAAATAAGAATAACTCATTGTTTTTGGCCTAAAGGTGAAGACCCCACAAGACTTTTTTATGAAATGAACTCTCTTTAGGACATTTTTAGCAAAGTATCACCGTAAAATATTATAATGTATTATTGTTTGTTATTGTATTTATTATTGAAATGTTCTTGCCATGAAAATAGCCTTTGTTGCTGACATGGCATTAAATAAAAAGTTCATTCATCTATTACAGGACTTGCTGTGCTGAACCACATTTTAACACCGAGAATGAAAGCGTCGCACGTTGCCATTGAGACTATGCGGGAACACCTGGACGCTGTCTATGACATAACCGTTGCATATGAGGGCACTCTTACAGCCGACGGCCAGAGACATCCCGCTCCTACAATGCCAGGTGTGTGGTTATATGTTCCGCTAGCAAACAGCATTGACATTTTCCCCAACCGAAACAGAGGAAGCAGAGAAAACGCAGCAGACATAGCGTTATCTCATTGATTGAGGGCTGGTGAAACACGGATATGTGGATTTCCTGTCAGTTCCTGTAAACATCGTGTGTTGAAACGTGTTGTTTTCCGTTAGTTCCTCAAAAACATTAAAGGAAAAGAAGCTTTCATGCAGAAACATCCTGTTTTTCACAGGAATAAACAGCAGTGGTATTTGTGTAGCTATATTTCGTAGGATGTTGTGCCTGCATTCTTTAAGAAATAAAACAACAAACACTTCTGCAGAAATGAATGCGTCATAAACCCAGAGTATCAGGAAAATATTTTCATTCATCACTATTGAAGTTTAACATGTATACAGTATAATATTATGCGTTTAGAGGTTTGATCATTTCATTTGAGTGTTTCCAATATAAGATGCAGTGGCCAACCAGTCTAATTTTATAAGGCACCAAATAGGCTTGTCACAATAATCTATATATAGACTTATCATACAACACATGGACACGAGCCCCTTTCACACATACAGACCGAATCATGTGTGAACAGGCCCTTTTGAAAAATACTGGTAAATTCATACTACTAAATTCATACATTACCGGTAATTTGCCAGAATGCTGATCTGTGTGAACGCAGAAGGAAGATTGCCGGAGAGAGCGCATTCACGTCTAGAACACGCTGACGTGAGACGTCTACTCCAGCTAATCAGAACATCCAGACGCATTCAGATCTGCTCTGTTTATAAAAATAAAAGCCTTTGAATATTTTTCCAGACACATTTAGCTGGTAGATGTTAGTCGGATAATGTTTCTTTGTTCCTTCTTAATGCCAACTGTGTAAATAATTATTGATAAAATGCTTACGCTGTTTGTTTACCTTCAAGCTGCTTCAGTTGCTTTACCGGTAAATGAAAAAAGCACTGTTCACACAGGCGCGGACGTTCCGTTATTTTTCCGGAAAAGACCATTCACACATTCATTCCCAAATAACAGTAAATTCTGACATCATTAGCCAGAAGTGAGCTCTAAACGGCCACGTTTTCCATTTGTAAACATAGAAGTGGTCGAGTTTTGGTTTCACTTTTATTTATAGCTTCAGCATTCATGCAGCTGCTTTTGTCCCAGAGACATCCAACGGCAGAAGTGCAAACCGCAGCTAAATGATTACACATCTGACTACATTACAATTTCTGTCGATGGAAAACAATGAACAACTAAGTATTGTGAAAACATATAGAGGAACACTTGTACATAATATGTGTGCATGCTGGTGCTTACTGGCTGCTTCACGTGCACACTCGTCAAACAACTGAAGCAGAGCTTGAAGGTAAAAAAACAGCATAAGCATTTTATCTATAATTTTTTAACACATTTGGCATTCAGAAGGAACATAGAAATGTTATCTGACTAATCTGAGATGAATGTTACTGGAAAAATATTGAAAGGCTTTTATTTTCATAAACAGCGCGGCTGTGAATGAGTCTGAATGTTCTGATTGGCTGGAGTAGACGTCTCACGTCATCGTGTTTTAAGCGTGAACTCACTTTTCCGGCATTCTTCCTCTGCGTTCACTCAGATCATCATTCCGCCAAATTACCGGTAATGTTACAACTTCTCTTTCTGGAAAATTGCTGGAATGAATTTACCAGTATTTTCAAAAAGGGCCTGTTCACACACGAAATTACTGGCAATTTTCTAGGAAGGTCTGTATGTGTGAAAGGGGCTATTGTCAGTATGGTAAAAAAAACACTATAGTATTTACCACAAAATTATTTCAGTATAATGTAATATGGGTGTCTGATAGCAGATATCGCAGCCTCTGTTACTTTTTTGTTAACATTTATTATTATTGTTTAGGATATGCGCTTTCACATTCTGATTCCAATGACTGATTGTTAAATTGTTTAAATGATTAATTAAATTAAATATTCTTAATAATAAAATATGATGTGTTGTTTGAAAGAGTACTTGCATTGTGACAATATTATATTGTCTTTCTGGCATTATTAGTGAGTGGGATAAAATGGTCTTGAAAATGACAATATCATTTATCGCAATATATTTTGGTGCAATATATCATACAACAACAAAAAATCGATATCGTGACAGGCCTAGCACCAGACACACTTCATAATTCAATATCTTGTGATTTTTGCAAATAATTTTTTCACTCAATCCAGGATGTAAATCAACAAAGGGCTTAGTGCTTATGTGTTACTTGATTGCAGAAGGCTGAAAATGTTGTGTTATTACTACAATTCTCTGATTCCCATTCTCTGTGCAATAGAGTTTCTGTGTAAGGAATGCCCCAGGGTGCATATCCACATCAGCCGTGTAGACATAAAGGAAATTCCTGCTGAGCCTGACGTTTTCCGCAGGTGGCTACATCAAAGATTTGAAATCAAGGACCAGTGAGTATTTGAAATCACCCACAATGTACCTGAAAACCCATGTTTTTGTAATTGTATATTTATTATAATATATCATTTCAGTATGTGATTATTGGCTATAGACACATCGCAGGATATGCAATGTTGAGTCTGTAATTTTGAATTTTCGTAATTAAATTTCGTAATTTTTGAGGTCTTTGATTTTTGAGGATAATGATTTTTAAAGCATTCAGGTATAAGTAATTGTACCATTTGTACAATGTTTGCACACTGAAGTCTGAATTTTCGTATGTGTTTTTTTTTCCGTAGTAAACAAACTGCACACTGAGTCCGACGCGTATTAATTAATCCATTAAGAAAAAAAACGCAAAACATTTCACAGTCAGTTCAAGCAGTAATACTTTATTCTCCTCTCTTCCTCAAAGTAGAAAAAGAAAGAGGAATAGGCTACATACTGTGTTCATCCATTACTGGATAGAGGAAGGAGAATTCAGCTCATTATCAAAGAGCTGCGCTGGATTATCCCCTAAAGTTTATTTCAGGAAATCAGTGGAATTTTGATACATTGCTTGTGATACTTCACACATTCACGTACATAAACAAATCCTGTACAGAGATTGGCAGTACCTATAGACATTATAAGAGATGTCAGCCGCATTGACATGCCGAAGCAACGAAACAAAAGCAGACCATGCTTTCTATTATAAAGTGCACAGTTGGCTACGTCAAATGTATGGACATGCATGAATGCAAACAGCAGCAGGGCAGAGGTGCACCAGTCAACTGTCTGGCACATTCTGTCTTTATTTTATCAGAGTTATCAGTAGCTCAAATTATGGCAATCTGTATTGAGCTTTTCGCTTGGACAGTGGCTCGTAACTGTCAAAACACATCTCAAATAGTTTTTGCGGATGCAAAAAACGGAAAAAAATGAACCCGGTTCTAATTTTTTTTATGACAGATGGAAGTTTCAGAGGCAGTGTGTCAATAAGATTCACACAACGTGAGGTCGAATTTATTTTTTAATGTCCTAAAATATGGATGAAAGTTTAGTATTCAGTGTGCAATAACCTTAACTTTAATAAAACAATTTCCTATGCCTGAATGCTTTAAAAATTATTATAATCAAAATTATTTATTTAAATTGTACCTTTTTTAAGAATTGTGTATATATCCATGTTTGAATCCATTCAGTAGATTCATCCCATTCAGTCTAAAATGATTCATTCTTCCCAAATATTCAAGTCTTCTGGTGAAATTGTATTCATATCGCAATGTATATAACAGAATAACAAAATATTGACAGGACAGGTTGTATAGGTTTAAAATACAATGGAGAAATTAAGTATTGAACACGTCACCATCTTCTCAGAAAACATATTTCTAAAGGCGCGGTTGATTTGAAATTTTCACCATGTGTTAATAGCAACCAAAGAAATTCACATATGCAAAGAGAGCAAAACTAATTAATTTACTAATTAAGTCATGTGAAATAAAATGAAATGATGCAGAGAAAAAGTATTGAACACATGAAGAAAGGGAGGTGTAGAACGGCAGAGAAAGACCAGACAGCAGCTGAAATCTCTCAGTAGTTCTTCAGCAACCCTCTGTTCTCTTTATCAGGGTAAATGGTTACACTTTATTTTGATGGTCCGTTTGTTGAATTTAAGTTTCATTGCATCTACATGCCAACTAATTTTCATTAGATTATAAATAGACTGTTGGGTTAGGGTTAGTGTAAGTTGACATGTACTTGCAAAGTTTGTTATAGTCAGTTAAATGTCTGTTGAAGGAGCAGTATCAGCAGATATTAAGCAGACAGTCTACTAATACTCAAATGGACCATCAAAATAAAGTGTTACTGTGTAAATGAATATCAGCTGCTTCAGTCCATCACCTACGTTAGCAGGAGGATGAAGATAAACCAGGGTGGACATTTCTGCAAGACAATGATCCAAAACACAGCCAATGAAACTCTCAAATGCTTTCAGAGAAAGAAAACCGAGCTGTGGAATGGCCCAGCCAATCACCTGACTTAAATCCAATAGAAAATACAAAATAAAGATCAGATTGGACAGATGAGACCCACAGAATTTTTACACTCTGTTGAAGTCTGTGAAAAAAAAATCACACCTGAGCAATTGATGTAACTTCATTCTCCATATAAGAGACGTCTTTAAGCTGCCATCACCAAAAAAAAAACCTTTTGTATAGAGTATTAAATACGGTTCTGTAGTTCTGGACTTTCTTCTTGTGTCATACACTTTTTACTACACAACTCATTTTTCATTCATTCATTCATTTTCTTTTCGGCTTAGTCCCTTTATTAATCTGGGGTCGCCACAGCGGAATGAGCCGCCAACTTATCCAGCATTTGTTTTATGCAGCGGATGCCCTTCCAGCTGCAACCCATCACTGGAAAACACATACACACTTATTCACACACACATACATTACGGACAGTTTAGCCTGCCCAATTCACCTGTACCCCATGTCTTTGGACTGTGGGGGAAAACGGAGCACCCGGAGGAAACCCACGCGAACGCAGGGAGTACATGCAAACTCCACACAGAAATGCCAACTGACCCAGCCGAGGCTCGAACCCGCGACCTTCTTGCTGTGAGGTGACAGCACTACTTACTGCGCCACTGCGTCGCCAACTCATTTTTTTATTTTATTTTAAACAGCTCCTTTAAAAATATTATTCCCAGGAAAAAAACAGACATGTTCAATACTTATTTTCACTGTTGTAGCTTTTACTTCCAGTGTTGTGTTCATATTTATGAGTTAGGACATTGTGTTTCACTATGTCCACGCATGTAGCAGAATAACAGTAAATCTCAACTTGAAAAATATGGTGATGTATTAAGAAACTACAGTTCAACAGTTAAAACGGCTAAAAGCTACATACATCATGCATATATACTCAAGCAGAAGGCCACTGCAGGTAAGCACTGGAGTAAAATCCCATTCACAGGAGCAAATTTACCCCATTTTAAACTCAATTCAGTTGGATAAAATGCAATAATATAGTTCTAAACTGAAAGAAAGGAGCCTACTATACACTGTGAAGCTGATACAACACGCAGTTTGCTTTCACTTTTGAATTCACCATTTCACATACTTGTGGTGAGAAAAGTGGCTTCCTGTTTCCTGTCTGCTCACTGCCTGCAGGTTGTTTGTAGTTCTATCTTTAACTCTGTCTGAAATCCTAATTTTATTATCAGTCATCATGGTTTAGTCTATTAAACACACAACTTTTTAATCTTTATATCCTTAACGTTAACCTGTCAACCACTTTTGGGACTCCTGAAAGCTGAAAGCTGCTAGCTGGTCATACAGATGGTAATCATACACTTCAAAAATGCTTTTCTTACTTGGATATTTGGACTAGAAACAATACTAAAATTGTAAGAACTCTTAAATCAAGAAGCATTTTCTAGACAGGCAAAACATGTTGTCTTGTTTTTCAGAAATAATTTGTTAAAATAAAGTAATCTTTTCCTTTAAAAAAGCTAAATAATCTGCCAATGGAGTAAGAAAAATAATCCAGTTTTTCCTTTTGGCATAAGTTTATTTCAACCAAGGCTCATTCTGAAAACGTAGTCCCCTGGACGTTTCTGAAGACCGCAAAATACGTCTCGGGAGGTACGTATTTTTGCAGTTTTTGTTTTCGCGAATCCGCGAGAGGCCGCTGTGTGCAAATTTTTTTTTTATTTATTTATTTTTTTTTCCGCTTCTCAAATGTCTCTCGCGAGTGCTGTTCGCGCCTGTGCTGTTCTCGCGTAAAGCCACCAGAGGCCGCTGTCGAACGACCATCTGTCCGTCCGACTGGCTGAATGATTGACTGACCCACCCTACTCCTTCCCCAAACCCAACCAATTTTACCGATTGACCCGCCCGCTCTAAACCCAACCCACAATTTACAAAAGCCGTCCAGAAAAAGAAAAGCCCTTGTCTGATTTTTTTTTTTTTTTACCACGTTTTCGCATTTTACCACATTCTCACCCTGTTATGAACTTGTTCACTTTATTTCTTGGATTCTGTTTTTGTCTTACCTGATTTCTGGAACCGCTCTTCCCCGGACTCGAACCCGGTCGTCGTCGTTATCAGCTCCTCTCTGCGTCTCAAGTCCGCCGACGTACAGGACGAGAGTTATACCGCCCCGCAGCGTTCGCTTAAAAAATGAAATGCAGCCATACGCACCGGCTACATAATTCGCAGTCTCCAGAAACGTCCACGGGACTACGTTTTCAAAATTTATTTTATTTTGCTGACCCCATTGGCAGATTATTTAGCTTGTTATAATGAAAACTTAATTATTGACATTTCTTAAAAAAGGACCATGTCTAGACAATGCTTCTTGATTTAAAGATTTTTTTTTTTAGATATTTGGGCTAGAATCAAGACAATCTATGTAAGAGAAGCATTTTTGCAGTGTACAATCTCACACACACACATGTGAGGGAGTGAGTGTGTGTTTATGCAGCTGTTCAATGGCATAAATCTGTAAATAATAAATAAAACCAACCGTGGAGTGGATCAAGATGACTTTGAATAAGGAACTTTGTACTTTCAAATCACAGTTAATTGACTGAGCAAGCATCTGTAAAGGATTAGAGCTAGTAGTGGAGTTATTTAACAGTTCATTGTATTACATTATCAACATTATCTATAAGAGAGCGAGAGATTGAATAAAAGAATCAAATGACCTGAATTCCCATCAGATCAGTGCTCTGCTGTGGAAATCCATCTCAAATGGGGTGTTTCTTGTGGCAAGCTCAAATAACAAGCTGGTCAATGCATTGTTAAATGTTCCTGTCTTCATTTTGGTCCATTATTCCAATTACAAAACAGTCTCTTGTTGCCATCTAAAGGAGGAATAATGCAATTACTAAATTGAATCTACATTACAAACATGCACACAGGCCATTTCTCAATACCAAAAACTACTTTTATTAAACACTACTATTATACAAAACATTTTTGGAACCACAATAGGCTGTTTAATAAATACGCAATAACCAAAAAAGTTATGAATAGTTATTAGCATATCACAAATAACATCAAATATATAGTGTGTGGATTTCATTCAGCAATTTAAACCGCACTGTTGATTGACAGCTGATGGTAAGGCCTGTGTCCACATAAATGTATACATTTCAATCATATCTCTGGGTTTCAGGAAACAAATAAATTCATGTACAGCGTTTCTAGGTAGCTGTTGTCTATGTTGTAAGTCCTGAACAAGCACGTTTTCACCATTTTTCATGTTAACCACTGATGCTCAACTATGCTTTGCCTGGTTAGTCTGGCTTTGGTGGCATGTTAGAGAAAATGTATGACAAAAAATATCATCATTATGATTGATCGTAACATCTCAGGCTCCATTTAATAAAACGATTACGACTTTTTAGTGAGTTGTTAGACCCTAAGAAATCAACATCAACTAAGATTAATTAAATGCTTTTTGTAGTTGTCATTACATTGACTTGAGTTAAATTAACCGATGGTAACAAATGAAACCTTATTGTACATATTAATGAACAAAAGTTTTGTAAATGATCACCGAGAATTTTTAGGGTTGTCGGCAAGGTTCATTTGTAAATATTAATGTTGGAAAACAAACAGCAAGCATCTGCCGCTGTTATGAACACCACTGGAAATAATACCATCAGAATGTTCTTAAAAATAAGGTGAATAAGTATTTATTGTTTAAACTTTGTCTAAGTCCTCACAATATTAGAATTGTGTTTATAATCACTATATGTTGTGTTATTAAAAGTTAACATGTTTATTAGCTAGTACTGTTCGTTGCTTTTAGTTAGAAAACGATTCAAATCAGCCTTTAGGCTCGATAGTCAGGCCCGCTCATGTCAATCTAGCAACCTGCGCTTGAGGGACTTGTCAGAGGAGGAGTTGAGTAAAAATGTGTTGATCCAGGAATGCAATACTTAGTTCAACCACTGGGTGTCAAACTTACATACTGCACCTTTAATTTGATTGTAACAGTAGTTAAATAGCTGTAATTGAACCAGTTTTATGGTAAAAAAAAAAAAAAGACCAGAAATGAAATTACTATTAAATTTCCTCGAATTTTAATCAGGTATTTTGCATACTACACATCCAAGGCTAGTTTAAATTATCAAGACCTGACACTAGCACTTGTTAAGTTACTTTTACAAAATGTTTCTCACTCTTTCTCTCAATTTAATTCAAGATAGCTATATTGGTATGACTTTTCAAGTATTACAATAGACTGTAAAAAAAGAAAAGAAAGAAAATTGATTATATAATACACATATACATGCGCTACTCACCCGTTTGCACTGGCTGCCAGTTGCTGCTCGCATCAAATTCAAAGCTCTGATGTTTGCTTACAAAGCGACCTCTGGCTTTGCTCCTTCTTATCTGCTCTCACTTCTGCAGATTTATGTGCCCTCCAGAAACTTGCGATCTGTGAATGAACGTCGCCTCGTGGTTCCATCCCTAAGAGGGAAGAAATCACTTTCCCGAACTCTCGCATTCAATCTGCCCAGTTGGTGGAATGAACTCCCTAACTACATCAGAACAGCCGAGTCACTTGCTGTCTTCAAGAAACGACTAAAAACTCAACTATTTAGTCTCCACTTTCCTTCCTAATCTGCAATTGCCTCTCTGGCTATACCACTAACTGTGCCCTCTCTCTCTCTCTCAAAAAAAAAAAAAAAAACATTTCTAATGCTTTGCTTTTTAGACTTTACACACCTGAAACTTGTCTATAGCACTTGTTCACTGCTGCTCATATAGTTGTGTATTTTGCTTCCTTGTCCTCATTTGTAAGTCGCTTTGGATAAAAGCGTCTGCTAAATGTAAATGTACATACACGCTAAAATACACAATTCGAATTTTTATAAATGTAATTAGGCATGGGCTGGTATAAGATTCTGATGATAGTATGATTACCTTTAGATAAATATATTCCCGGAATCTTTGGATATCTTTCCTTTTTGCGTGATCTAAATAACCCACTTCAGGTCCAGAGCATCCTTGGGTCTAGGTGTATAAGGTGTAGGTGTGCATAGTTCTTTGCTGCTGGAGATACTGTTGCCCTAAAATAAACTGTTGCCTTTTTCAAATGCTGGTAAACCTTGAAACTGGTTATCATCCCATGCCTAAATATGAGTATTAAAAGGATAATGAAAGATGAAAAAACGTTCTTATTAAAATCTCTCTCTTCTCTTTCTAGGCTTCTGACCACTTTCTATGAGTCTGAAGACTCTGCCAAAAAGTGCAGGTTTCCTGGAGAGGGTCGTAAATCACCTCTTAGTCTTTCGAAGACATTGCCTTCTCTGCTGGTTTTGGGTGGCCTCACTTTTCCAATGCTGTTAACGGAGTCAGGTAGAAAACTCTATCTCAATACCTGGCTCTATGGGACTCTGATCGGATGGATTTGGGTCGGTCTAAGTCCATGACATAGCCATACTGGAGAAGAAAAAATATCCAGCTCATATCAGCGATTTTAGGTTTGGTAATCGAATGTCATTCTTCAGTTTTAGCTCTTAGTCTACCGTTAACCATTATCTTATTATTTACTGAAAAGTGTGTCACTTGTTTCCGGTTTTATTTTCACTCTAGTAGAATGTAAACGGTTCTACCGTATGCACTGCAAAGAAGCAAATAAACAACATAAACATTCCCGTTTACAACACACCAATGCATCGCTGCGCAAAGTAACCAATGTCAACAGAGATGCTGTGTTGGGTTTTTGTCACATTAGCGTGTTTTCTGTTGGTATTGGGTGGAATTCTGCAAGTCAATAACCATATTCCGGTAATCGTCCATGATGATTAGCTCCTGTCCCTTCCATTGCATCACCTCATTTTAGTACGTAAATTCAGTGTTAACGTTTCGTTTCTCAACTATAACCTCAAAGCAGACATTTGAAGCGAATAACTAAATGTCATGCAGAGACAATGTTTTGTATTAACCCATAGCAGGCCTGGACCTTGTGCCCTTACAAGTATGCAATTTTTCTCTCTCTCTATCTGTAATTCTGGATTTTATTAATGGTTTATAATGGCAGGATGTTATTAATGGTTTACAGGGCCTATTTTTCAAAGTTTTTGAGGTAAACCAGTTGGATAAGCATTAGATTTTGGTATCGTTTCACATCGCTCATCTTGTATTCGAATTAAAACAATGTCCATCATGTATAGCATTTTATTTTGAAGCATTTGCACTATTGTTTCAGACTTGGTTGCCAAATGTGGTGGTTGGAAGGGTGTTGATTTAAATAAGTAAAATTAATTGTTCCAGACTGTGTTTTTTGCTTTTGTTTGAAGAATTTTCAGGTTTTTTTGTCTATAAATTTGATCAAGAGCAATAATTTGGTCTACATAATAGAGTAGTCACGACACTGGGTACGAATCAGTACTGAAATTTTAAAAACGTTCATTTCCTGTGAACATTTAAGCACTGTGGAGCACGTTCTTAAACAGCGCTGATTTGCCATTGTGTTCACATGCTCAACAGAAATGACTGTTATTGGCCGTGAAGGTCATCGGTTCACCAAACTCACCGCTGTTTAGATTAGATTCAACTTTATTGTCATTACACATGTACAAGTACAAGGCAACGAAATGCAGCTTCGGTCTAACCAGCAGTGCAATTGACCAGCAGTGCTAACCAGCAGTTTACTGAGTGTAACCACAGATACAGGGACACTGGAGTGTTTTAAAGTGATGCCAATTAGCTGGTTTGTCTATAAGCTGACATATGAGTGATGCGCTGATGAATCGTGGCTTTAAAACGCTCCAGTGTCCCTGTATCTGTGGTTACACTCAGTAAACAGCGGTGAATTCGGTGAACTGATTACCTTCACGGTCAATCACAGTCATTTCTGTTGAGCACGTGAACACAATGGCAAATCAGCGCTGTTTATAAACGCGCTCAAATGTTCGCGGGAAATGGACGCTTTTAAAATTTCAGTATTGATTGGTATTCTAGTATCGTGACAACCCTACTACATAATAAGACTGTGATATTTTATTATGGACAGTATTGGTTTATTTTAATGTACAATCTCTGACCTCACCTTGTTTAAATCCTACTTCAGCGATTGGTTGCTTTCATTAGCACTATCCAATTGAATTCAATCTTAACTATTTGTTGATTTAAAAAAAACTGTTAATTAAATGCTGCTGGAGCTTTGTAGCTGTAGTAGCCCATAGGCGTTGGCTTCAGCTGAGCTGCCTTTGGAAGATTCTAGATCTAAAGATTTAAAGTATTTGTGGACTTATAGGTGATTGCACCCACTCTTAGCTTGTAATGTGTGATTGTCACTGAAATCCACAAATATATTGATAGGAAATGTGAACGTATGGAAACACACAGCATATAAGGCAGTATGAAAAAGTCAGAAAGCACACACTGTTATCTTATCAAGCCCTGAAATACAGAATTGACTGTCTGTGAAGAGAATCATGTGTCGTGTGTTTGGATAACCCACTGTCTGTAAAGAGACTCGTGTATGATTGGATAAAAGCATCTGCCAAATGATGAATTGTGTGTGCGTAAATGTTCATTGTCTGTACTTCTCATGTACATGTTGCTTCTTTTAATAATACAGATGCTTTGTTTGATTTTGTTTGAGGTGTTAATCTTTTCTTTTCGGTATATTTTTGCAGGGAAAGTGGTGTTAGTTTCTATTATCATTTTTATTTTCTTTTTTAAAAGATGTATCAAATTCAGGAGTGTTTAATAAAGGAAACTGAAAATGTGCAGTGCTGCGGGTATTTCAGGTGGTGGTCAAGTCATCTTCTGGTATACAGCACTTTATTTAGGAGATCAACAAATATTATAAATTATTTGTCAAACTATTTGATTTTAAATAAGTGTGAATATTCATAATTCTTTTTGTCCCGCTTGGCAATTCAGCTGGAAAGCCTACAAAAAATTATAGTATGCTGTGCTCCATGTTAATTCAGCTCAATTGACCCTTCGCTAAGCCACACACAAAAACCGCCACACACCAACCGTGGCTACGCGCAGGAGCTCTGTCAAGCTTTCGAGTGAGGGGAAACAAGCCAAGTGCATATGGATTGTGCAAATCTAATACCTGGTTTTCTTCCCTTAAACATAGTTTTAATAACTCATTTCTAATAACTGATTTATTTTATCTTTGCCATGATGACAGCAAAAATATCTAGTAAAATATTATTTAAAGACACTTCTATACAGCTTAAAGTGACATTTAAAGGCTTAACTAGGTTTATTAGGTTAACTAGGCAGGTTAGGGTAATTAGGCAAGCTATTATATAACGATGATTTGTTCTGTAGACCAGTGTTTCCCAACCCTTTTCCTGGAGGCACACCAACAGTACATATTTTGGATGTCTCCCTTACCTGACTAATTAACTTCAGGTTATGGAGTCTCTTCTAATCTTCTGATGAGTTGATTCAGGTGTGTTTGATTAGGGAGAGGTTGAAAATGTGTACTGTTGGTGTGCCTTCAGGAACAGGGTTGGGAAACACTGCTGTAGACTATCGGGGGAAAAAAATAGCTTAAAGGGGCTAATAATTTTGACCCTAAAATGGAATTTAAAAATTTAAAACTGCTTTTATTCTAGCCTAAATAAAACAAATAAGACTTTCTCCGGACGAAAAAATATCAGACATACTGTTTCCATGCTTTGTTAAATTAATTTGGGAAATATTTAAAAAAGAAGAAAAAGACAAAAGGGGGCTAATAATTCTGACTTCAGCTGTACGTATATAACTAGGGTTTGCTTGTTTTGACATTATTTAAAGTATGTGCCTAATAAATAACTGAATTTTCATTTTAAATGGGCAAGTAAAAATCCAATGTTTATTACAAAAAAAATTGCATTTTGCTCTTTAAGAGTGTGAAATTTCATTCATAATGGTCTTAAGTCTTTAAGTCTTAAATTTGAAGTGATGAAACCTGCTGAAGGCCTAATTTCATTTCATTTCAAAATAACAGGTTACAGTGCATGCACTGAAGGAAAAGAAATCTTGCCTGAATCCACCAACATGGCAGTGTGTAATTATTGTGTTTTCTACAGGTTTTGTGTTTTATTGCGCTTAAAAAAATGTATGTAAATTTGTAGTTTTGTGCATATTCATGTTTTATGCTTTTGAATTGCATTATGGGACCTTGATCATGCTTCCAACCACTTTTAAGCTTGGAAAAGTGACTTTTATTGACATTTTTACTAGTTTAAACTGACTGTCTGGTTTGGTGTTGTATATTATGGTACAAAAGCCTGGTAATAAACTGCCAGTACATTTTCTGTTATTGTACAGACTGGTTACACTTTATTTTGATGGTCCGTTTGTTGAATTAAGGTTCTTTGCATCTACATGCCAACTAATTCTCATTAGATTATGTTAACTGTTGGGTTAGGGTAAGTTGACATGTACTTGCAAAGTTTCTCATAGTCAGTTAAATGTCTGTTTAGCAGCAGTATCAACAGATATTAAGCAGACAGTCTACTAATACTCAAATGGACCACCAAAATAAAGTGTTACCTACAGACTTATTTCTTAATATATTATTTCTTATATATTTTAGTATATTATATATATACTAAAATGGCAATGATTGGAATTTTCTACATCAAAAGTCAAAGCAGTGATTAAGGTTCCATAAGGCAAATCACAACCGTAAATAAATGGAAAACACTTGTGATTACCATGTCTTACAGTGTGTGTTTTAAATGAGACAGTGTGAATCCTAATTATGATTAGTTAAAACAAGGTAAACGTCAGTTCAGTGGTGCTGTGGGTAGCACATTCACCTCACAGCATGAAGGTCGCTGGTTCAAGCCTCAGCTCGGTCAGTTGGCATTTCTGTGTGGAGTTTGCATGTTCTCCCCGTGTCCGTGTGGGTTGCCTCTGGGTGCTCCAGTTTCCTCCACAAGTCCAAAGACGTGGTACAGGTGAATTGGGTAAGGTAAAATTGACCGTAGCGTATGTGTGTGAATGAGAGTGGTGTGGTGTTCTTGTGTGTGAAGAAGATGAATGAATAAACATTAACATGCAAAAACAAGGAAACTTTCTTCCTTGTATATTGATATTTGTTGGTGAATTTGATATTCAGAGCCTCTGTTAGTTGTGGGAACTGATGATTCTCTTTAATGCAGAAAATAAATTCAATTTCATGAACAGAGGCTTAAACTGCCTTGGAATCATATATCATAACAGAGATGAACCTATGAATCTTAACACTATCAATATATTATTAGTGTCCTTCCTTACTTGAGGATTTGTCTAAAATACAAAAACAAAATACAAGAGAAATCCGTTTTGAACTAGCAAGGACTTACCTCAGGTCGAGTTTGCAACTTTGCAAACACACTTAAAGGGTGAATTTCTGCCACCTGCTGGACTGGAGAGTGAAACGAACTGGATATTAGTGACACTGACATCCAATCCATTCAATAAACAAATAATTCTTCTATTAAATAATTTTTTTTCCTTTAATAATCTTCAAAATATAATAGTATATCTTCCACTGACTCTAGTACTCCACATTTGTTACACTTTCCTTATTGATGAACGCTGTCTGGTTGAGCCCTATAGCCACGCCCATTCTCATTTGTAATCAGTATAAAGCGAGATCAGCTGGAGGGTTTGGTGTATCTCTGAGGTGAGGAGTTTACTTTAAGAAATCGGGCGGGTCATACATTTTGGGAGATCAGTTTGGCTCGACAGCAGTTACTTTTGTGACTTTTTCTAGGTTTTAAAGGTTCTGAATCGGTTCCAACTTGTGGCTGTGGTTTCCAAGTACAATGGTAAGATAATTTATAGTCACTTTCACCATATTGTTAGTACTTTACTAAAGGCTTTTAAAAAATCTTCCATGTAAAGCTTGATTGTATGTGACTAATATGCTCTATAAATAAATGTAATTAACAGTTGTAGTAGTTTCTAGTTTACAGGTGTTATTAATTTAATAGACTTGCACTTTGGGATCAGTCTTTAACTTTTCAACATACGAAAGCAAAGCTAATTTTATTGTTTGTCATTTGGGTTTTAAATGTTGTTAAAGCTTATAAGAATGTTCCATAATGTAGACCTAAAACGCTTCTGGGCTAACCCCTATAAATGTGAAATAAGGAAAATGAAAGGGATTGTTCAGCCAGAAGTAAAAAAAAAATCTCACAATTTAAGGTTACAATCCTTTGAGTTTCTTTATTCAACTCTAAATAGATTTGAATTGAATGGTTGTAACCATTAACTATTGCAGAAAACCAGATTGTAACTGTTTAACCATTAACTATTGGAGGTTATCGTTTTCTGCTTTCTTCAAAATATCATGTTCAACAGGGATAAAAGTAAAACCGGTTTGTATTAAGTTAATAGTAATTTTCACTTTTGGGTAAACTCTCACTTTAAGCTAATGATCTCAAACTCCATTCCTACATGGCTGCAGCTCTGCATAGTTTAGCTTCAACCATCTCCAACTCGCACCTGCTTAATAGTCTTGAACACCTTTTATTAGTTGTTTGATTAGGATTGGAGCAAAACTGCAGAGCTGCAGCCCTCCAGGAATTGAGTTTGAGACCTGTGCTTTAAGGGTTTTACTTTAATGTTCCGTCTTAATGAGAATGGGATCAGTGCCCAGAAAATAAACTTTTTAAAAATTCAGCCAGAAGTAGGAAGAATCTAATTTTATATATATTTTTTACCTCAAGACACGATGAGATTGTTTATAGAACATGCTGCATTAGACACAAGACTCGCACATGAACATTTACTTAAAGAGAACCACCAATATGTCAGTATTGCAAAAGTAACCGAACTGTTAAACATGTACTTGTGGCATGCCCTATTTTTAATGTCATCAGACAATTTTTATCTGGACACTTTTTTTAAATGAAATATTTTTAAATGTGAATCCTTCTAAAATTGTACAGTTTATCAAAAGTAAACCTTTAAACTATTTTAGATTTTTATTATTATTAATGTATTTTACTCTGTATTTATTGCGGTTGGTGACTTGCTAATGCTCGGTGTATGTAGACTGTAAGGTTAGGGTTGCTGTATGTTGTATATGAAATTTCTTATTCAGGAAAACTACTTTTGGTTGAGCAGTGTCAGCTAGTGTTAAACGGTCTAGTAATACTATTTGGCTTGGTAGACCGTGTGTCAAAGGGAGTATATCAAAGCAATACCCAATTTATTTTTTCTTAAAGCACAGTTTCAGATTGAAGTGAGTGTACTATATGGATGCATACTGCCTACAATGCACACTGGCTACTAGATTAAGAAGGTTAAGGCAGTATTCCCTATGCAAAGTTAAGGTGTCACATGACATGCCTGCACTGAAAGTTATTGAAACACCGAATGCTGTTCAATTATTTTAGTGATTTTGTATAGATGCAATATATATTGCAGAAAAACAATTTTGCTAAGTCAGTATCTTCCAATATCGTGCAGCCCTGGTAGCTAATCTGGGAATTTGTGTACTCTGTCGTATACATATTTGGTACGAGTTGCGTGGTACTGTCATTTTTAAATCCAGCTTGTGTACTGATTTGAGTAATATTTAGAATACCCAGATTTATTATCCAGAATCTGCTATGCATCTGCTAGATGCCACAGAAAGGGTAAGATTAACATGTCATTTCAAACACTGCCACATTGTGATTTTTGATCAGTATGCTTGTGTTTTGGTCAAACCAGAGGGAGTGCATCTCTATACACATTGGTCAAGCAGGTATCCAGATGGGTAACTCCTGCTGGGAGCTGTATTGTTTGGAGCATGGTTTCCAGCCAGATGGAACCATCGTTGATAGTAGCCGCTCATTGGCTGACTCCAGTTTCGGCACTTTCTTCAGTGAAACTGGTGCAGGAAAATATGTTCCTCGAGCAGTCTTCATTGATCTGGAGCCAACTGTTGTCGGTACGCTCCATTCAGGCTTACTAATTCTTAAATGCAAAAAAAAAAGGTCTGCATTTCATTTCTCACTTTTGTTTGAAATTCAGATGAGATCCGTAATGGCCATTATCGACAGCTGTATCACCCTGAGCAGCTCATCAGTGGAAAGGAGGATGCTGCCAATAATTACGCTCGTGGCCACTATACCATCGGAAAGGAGATCGTAGACTCTGTGCTTGATCGCATGCGCAAAATGGTGAGTTTGCACAATTGAATAATGGTTCTTCATTAGTAACATTTAACTGCATAAACTTTATGTAGAGCAGGGGTGCCTAGTCCTGTTACTGCAGATCTACAGTCCTGCAGAGTTCAGCTGCAACCTTGATCTAATGCACCAGTCTTTAATTGGCAAGTGCTCCTTCAGATCCTACTTTGTTGGTTTTAGTTTTTGATCAGGGTTTGAGCTGAACTCTCCAGGAACAGGATTGGGCACCCTTTATGTACTGGAGTCAATAGTTTTAGGAAAATTTTTTGAAAAGCTTTGAACACCCATTCATGTCCCAGGACAAATCTGAAAACCTTTTTTTGGATCTTCAAATGTCGACTACTGTAAGGTTTCTAATGCACCATGTTCTTTTGGAATTGAAGAATTGGTCAAACCTGTTTTTAGACTGCAATTTTGGTAAGATTTAGCACAAACCCATCTAATGCATGTGAAATGTCTAGTCCAGACTTTCAAACTCCATAGGTAGTAGTTTGGAGAAACTCTGCTGGACACTGCCTCTCCAGGGGGGCAGAATCTGGCACCTCTGCATTAAGAATTGTTCAATAGAGCAGTGGTTCTCAAACTGTGGTACATGTACCACTAGAGGTATGCAGGCTTGCTTCTGGTGGTACACAGGAATCAAATGTCATGTACATGCTACATTTTCCAAATTTATCAAAAGTATATGAATGACAACGCTTGTATTTCCAAGGTCCAAGCAACATTTCCAGGTGTACTTAAATACTTTAAGTACAGGTTTATATATATATATATATATATATATATATATATATATATATATATATATATATATATATATATATATATATATATATATATATATATATATATATATATATATATATATATATATATATATATATATATATATATATATATATATATATATATATATATATATATATATATATATATATATATATATATATATATATATATATATATAAGCATTTTAATTTGAACATTGGCCATTTTATTTTTACATACAAGTACAGTATTAACTATTTATAATGTTAAAATTGCCTGACAATTAATTTAATGGGAATTAATCTGCCTCGTTTTTTGAACTGCTGTAGCTGCTTCATCATCGGGCATACTAAGATACTGTATTTTAATACTGCTTATTATGGTGGTACTTAAAGAGATGATGCTTTTCTGAGCTGGTACTTGATGGAAAAAGTTTGAGTACTTCTGCAATGGAGCATTTACTTAGTGGAAACCTTTTTAATTTAATAAATTATAGTAACCCTTTTTAGGGTCTCCTACAGGTTTGACTTATTTGAATGCCCCTGACCATTTTTTCCATCTGATTCCTCTCTAGGCCGACCAGTGTACTGGTCTGCAGGGGTTTCTGATCTTCCACAGTTTTGGTGGTGGAACAGGCTCTGGTTTCACATCTCTGCTGATGGAGCGACTGTCTGTCGATTATGGTAAAAAGTCAAAGTTGGAGTTCTCTGTGTATCCTGCCCCGCAGGTCAGCACCGCTGTGGTGGAGCCCTACAACTCCATTCTCACAACCCACACCACTCTTGAGCACTCTGACTGCTCTTTCATGGTAGATAATGAAGCCATCTTTGACATCTGCAAGCGAAATCTGGATATCGAGCGTCCTTCCTACACTAATCTGAACCGGCTTATTGCTCAGATTGTGTCCTCCATTACAGCATCGCTGCGCTTCGATGGGGCCCTAAATGTGGACCTCACAGAGTTCCAGACCAATCTGGTCCCTTACCCTCGCATTCACTTTCCTCTGGTCACCTACTCTCCAATCATATCAGCTGAGAAGGCGTACCACGAGCAACTCTCAGTACCAGAGATCACCAATGCCTGCTTTGAGCCAGCGAATCAGATGGTGAAATGTGACCCTCGCCGCGGGAAATACATGGCCTGTTGTTTGCTTTATCGTGGTGACGTAGTTCCTAAAGATGTCAATGCCGCCATAGCCAACATTAAGACACGCCGCTCCATCCAGTTCGTAGACTGGTGTCCCACTGGGTTTAAGGTTGGGATCAACTACCAGCCACCCACTGTTGTGCCCGGAGGAGATCTGGCCAAGGTGCAGAGGGCTGTCTGCATGTTGAGCAACACCACTGCCATTGCAGAAGCATGGGGCCGCTTGGACCACAAATTTGACCTGATGTACGCAAAGAGAGCTTTCGTGCACTGGTATGTGGGTGAAGGGATGGAGGAAGGAGAGTTCTCAGAGGCAAGAGAAGACATGGCTGCCTTGGAGAAGGACTATGAGGAGGTTGCAGCGGACTCCACTGAGGACTGTGGGGAGGATGAAGAGGAGTATTAAATTATTGCACTTGTATTTTGAATAAATTTATAAGCATAAGAAAATCTGTCTTTGGTTCTCATTTCCTGACCTGGTCTGCTGATGTTTAAAAGCAGTGTTGGTTTAATTTCATGTCTCAAATTTATTTATTTTTTTTCTTTGTCCTATGAAGTAACTAATAAAACCTAAACCAATTATGACTTTTTAGTATCTATCTTGGTTCTAGGATAAAGTAGTCTTTGTAGGTGCCATCTCTTGCACTGGTCTCTTTCCCAAATTGAAACCGAAACCCTTTGTCTGGTGGTAATCCTGGTGAGTCTTTGGGCGAAAGCTACAAGTAGTTGCTAGAATGTTGCAAGTTTTATTTTCGGAGCCTAACTTAGTCAGGAGCAGGATTTCTTCAGTAAAGTTTCTTCCGTCCCATTTTTAAAGCACAAGTGCTCTTTAAATTTCATGCATGCTGCAAAAAATGCTCGTCTTGCCAAATATTGCAAGTGGTGCTCACTGCAGTGCCACTTGGGCAGAGCTGAGCTCCACCTCTTCCTCCCTTCCACTTCTACGAGTGATGTCACTGGTGGTAGGGGTGGGAGTATGCATTAAAACAGCTGATAGGAGCTCAAGCTCCCCCTCGCTGGTGCTCAAGTGGCTCTGCAGTGCGGTGTCTTCAAGAATTGTGCAGAAGATACAAAAAATAAATTAAACCCAAATTGAGTTTATTGAATTTTGTATTTTATTTTTAACTTGAGTAAAATTAGCTGCGGCGTTAATTATTTATCCTGAATTCAGATCAGAACTGTTGGTGTTTAGAATGACCATCAAATTTCATAAACCGTTACACGTGACTAGGCAGTAATGTTTGGATCCGAACAAACCTATAACATTACTGAATGGGCTTTGAGGAGTTTAAAACTTCAAGCCGTTTAAAGAAAATCTTTTTTTTTATATATATATATAAATGTGACATTGGATACACCAGGATCTAAATTTTGCTGAAGACATTCCATCACCTCCAGTGTTTAATACTTCAGCTACTGAGTGCTTTTAAATCTAGAAACCTCTTTGAAGGAACAAAAGTCATCTGTCAGTGTTTTTATTGCAATGCAAATCCACTGATGACAAGCTGATAGACGCAGCTTTCAAATGCTCCAGTGTCTGTTTAAACTGGTGATCATTAGAGACAATCAGTTAAAACTGAGCATGTAAACAAAGTGGCCAATCAGCAGCGTTCCAAGTGCAAATGCTGTCTCATTTTTATATATTTTAGTACAGACTTGTAGTAGTTGGTACTTCTGACAACGAAACTGGCGCTGCAACCCAACATGTAATGCCAGTGTGAAGTCTCTGAGCTTGACAGAGTAATTCAGAAGCAGCTCTTTACATGGGACAAGAAAACTAAGTCCTATAAATTATTAGATCCTGTCACATCACCAAAAATGATGCTGCCCCATGTAAATTTTAAACCCGGAAGATAAAGATGTTAAAAATTAGCCAGTTATTCCCTACGATTACAGCTGGCAGGTGCTAACATCTCAACACACACAATTTACATCTGTTGAATCTCAGAAAATTTAGTCCAGGCATTCATGACCCTTCAGTCCCAAACAGTAACCCTTTCTTGACTTTGTGGTTTAATGAAAAAGAAAAAAGAAGCATGTGGAGCTGTGGTAAGAACATTGTGTGTGTGTTCTTTACCTGTCCAATCTGCTTAAGTTGTGACGTATCATTTCTGGGTCCCAGCCGCTACTCATTTGCATTGAGAATATATTCATTAATGACCTCTTATGTCTCTTATTTCTTGTAAAATCATGGTGTAAACTACAGTCTCTGGACTTGCAGAATTATAGATACATTATAATCACTTTGTAGCAATCTAATATTAGGCATGGATATAAATATTGCAATCATGATTTTGAAAAACATTATACAGTACACTGTGAATGTCTATTGGTACCATTTGTTGGACTCACAGTAAGTCATAAGCCATAGAAGAACAAAGGAGACTCAGGTGTTGTGCTTGTCCTGTTCAGTTGGTGGCGCTGATAAACCAAACAAAGTTACTCTGACCGTTTCATTTTCTCACAGTGTTCAATTTGGAAGGGCTCATGCGCTAATACCTTCAGAGGAGAGAAAAAAAAAAAAAAACGAACTTCCCAGCTCAAAGGATCATACCCTGGTGTCCAGATGTATGTTAAAAATCCCCTTCCTAAGGGCAGATTTGAGCACTTCAGTTTGAAAGAACACAAATATTGTGGCCATGATGGTTTTCACTCCTCAGTATTGAGGTAAAATTGGTTTTATTTTCGCACATTCTGATGTTCTCCTTAAAAATATAATTTCAGAAAATTCTGAAAAGGGAAACTATATTATCAGCCAATAACAATCAAAGAAGGCCTACAACATTGCGAACAGTCAGTAGCTGCGTACCATCCACCTATTTTTATGCACATGGAAATCTGGTTGATGGAAACACCAAAATGCACATAACTGAGTAGGAGAAACTTTTTATTCGATAAGAAAAGATGCACATAAACTGTGATGGAAACAGTTTTACCGAACAAATTCCAGGATGGGTTGGCTGTATGAGATCATATGTACATATAATTTTTAATCACCTATTTCTTAATGGTCTGTCTTTAAAAGTGAGGGGGACGTAAATTACCTGTAGTGTGTGGTTGCTGGACTCAAGATTCTCATAGAAATCAGTCAAGCTTGGTGAAGGAAAAATCATGTTACAAGAGATCTGCAGAGTGGATGGCAACATCAGCAGCCTGAGGTATTAAGACATTTGTGCTGCCCATTACATTACAAACCACAGGAGAGGGCAAATTCTTCAGGACAGCGCTCCATACTTCAGCCTCCACATCAAAGTTCCTGAAAGCAAAGAAGGTCAAGGTGCTCCAGGATTGGCCCGCCCAGTCACCAAACATAAACATTTTTGAGCATTCAAATCCCTAAATATGTTCATTTGGAGCTGTTTCATTGTAAATAAACAGTTAAATGGTGAGTAATATGTTTTATTATTATTTACAAAAGAATAAATAAATACACATTAGCAGCAAACACATTAGCAAACAGTTTATTAAAATTAATAGCTATTATAATAAAATAGAATCAAGCTATCAAATTCCATTAGTCGTTTCTTCACTGTATTACTTGCACATTCTGATTAAAGAGCAACAAATGAATCTCATTTATTTAGATTTTTTTTTCATTTGATTACATTAAATAACAGGTTTCACTTTAAAACTGCACACATCTAACGTTATAATGAAAGCATTCCATTGCTTTTCCTAAATTTGAATGCTTATTTAGGATGAAATTGGTTGTGTTAAAAAAAAAACTTCAAGATCGGCATCTTTAGATATTAATAATAATGTGTATATCGGTTCAAACATGCACCCAAAACCCAGACTTTTGCTCCAGCGAAACAGCGTCTATTTATCACTATGGAGCGCATTAGCTGACAGTTATGCACCGCTACATGACTGTTTGAGGATTGCGTATGAAGGGGAGACGGTATCTGTTGTAAAAAGGAAGGGAATCCTGCCGTTTAAATATTTCAAAGTGTTTTCATGCCTAAAAGCGAAAGCACAGAACAGACTCCCATTTAAGAGCAAGGGCGGCCCCTGGTGGTTCGGCGGTATGGGTTGCGTATAGGGAGACTTGGCTCTTTAAAGTTTATTTGCCACCCTTCAGAGAAAGACTGAAAATACGGGAGAATCCTGGAGGCACACCAACAGTACATATTTTGGATGTCTCCCTTTTCTGACCCATTAACTTCAGGTGTTGGAGTCTCTTCTGATGTTATAAGTTGATTCAGGTGTGTTTGATTAGGGAGAGGTTGAAAATGTGTACTGTTGGTGTACCTTCAGGAACAGGGTTGGGAAACACTGGTCTAAGCAAAATCAGTCCTTCCTGTCCGAATCGAATAATGAAAAATCAAGGCATGATCATATTTTATTTTGGTAAAATAAGCGTAATCTGGAGGCCTTTGCCTTTCATATAAACCAGTCCTGATACCAAATGATCAACTAGAAGTCAAGTTATTATTTGCTGTTCCTAAAACTTGGATAGGCGACAAGACTTTTGTCAGGTAGTGTATGCACTGAGCAGCATGCGATTTAAAGAAAGATCACTATTAATTTCTACACAATTAGAATTTTAAAAACTTCTATTTGAATATTTGTTTTAGAGTTTAAGGTGAGCTCGTCTTACCATATTTACCAAAATCCTTCTCTAAAATGTTGATTTAGAATGACATCCCGATCTCTGACATCATGGCTTTGTATGCATGAATTACAAGTGAATATTTCACTTGTGAATAAAGCCTCTGTAGAAGTTTACAGAAACAAAGCAAAGCACATACTGAATAAATAAAACCCCCTCTACAGACAATTTGAAGAAAAGCATTTATTTCGTGAGCTGAAGTACTGCAACTCCATTTTATAAGTCGAACAGAGAAAACATTTCAGAAGATGGACAGTATATGAATATATAGGTTTATCTCAATTCAAAACTGGACTTTGGGAGATATTTTATATCTCCATATTTATACATGTGAACATAAACATGTCCCAAAAAGAAAAGAATTAAAACTTTTTTTGTGTGTGTGGAAAAAAACGGAAAGCAATTAAGGTACGTTTTGCTTAGCAAGTAATGCGCAGAGCTACAATACTTTTAAATATTTATTGCCATTACATCTTAATGAGACAGGCTAAAGTAGTATCTTTTTTCTTTTCTTTTTTTTTTGAGTTTGAAGGACTGACACAACCAGCAGGTCACTGAAGCACCATCCTCATCACGGACTGCTGTCTGAGAGACTAATCGTGTTCATGCAGCCCTTAAACACGGACTCTTCTCCAAATCTCTGTAATATCTCCAAATCGAGATGCTTACAATCAGTTAAACGGTGATCCACCGACCTCCTGTCATATATGAAGGCATTCAAAGAAATTTAAAACAGAATAAAGGCAAGTACTTTTGGTATCCAAACTAAATAAACGATGCCAACACCTTTGACGGGATAAAACTAAATCTGCTTTCTTAATGTTTACACATCCCTTCTTTTTTCAACGTTTGACCCCCCAAAAAAGGTAATTTTGTTAATAACAAAACTATGAACAGTTTCCAAAAAAATATCACCTCTCATATATAACATCGACACTTAAGATCCTTCATTGAACTTGGTTAAGTATCCTCATCGGCCATTAACAAAGTTACAATTTCATAAGTTGAAGACCTAAAAATAAAGTGAAATACCACTTTTTGGTAACAACCAAATTTATGCTAGGGCTTAAAGTAGGTGCTAAGTGCAAAAGCGAACACCACATTACAGAAAAACATACTCCCATGCCAAACTGTCTGCGTTTTCTAACTTTTATGGGTGTGGTATTAGTAGTGTCTACTCGTAGATCAGTAGGCCTTCTGTAAGCGTTGTGTGTTACCCTCATTTAGTCAAACGGACCGAATCCTCTCTCTAAGTTGTTTTCAGATTCGTCGTCATCAGAAAAGAAGTCGTCATCGTCGATGTCTTCCTCGTCGTAATCCTCGTGCCATTCAGGAACGTATTCATCATCGTACTCATCATCCTCCTCTGCCTCGTCACCGGGGTCTTCACCTGCGTAGTTGTTGTTGTCAGAGTCTCCGGAATCTGAGCCTCCATCCGATTTGGACCTATGGTTAAAAAAAATAAAGAAATCAGGAATTGGTCTTGAAGAAGTGGCAGTCATGTTTAGGGATGGGTATAGTTAAGGTTTTAACAGTATTACTACTTTTATCGATACCACTTCACCATCGGTTCGGTACTTTAACGGTTCTCTTATCGGTACTTTCTGTAGTGTTGTTTTATTAAAAAAAAACAATTGAACAGAATTAACAACACAATTTTATTATTACATTTTTTATGTAAAACAAAGCAAAACCAATAATTGTAAAACAAAAAAATAAATAAAATTCCTGTAAAAGAATGTATAATAGAAGGAAAATGACTCAACATGTCAACATGTTTCAACATGTTTGCCTTTTCTGGCAGAAGTCGGGACTTTCTTGGTTTATTGTGCTCCCTACAAATGCCCCCTTTTAGTTGCAAAATGCAGTTAAATAAAAAAATATATATATTTTAAAAATAATTTCTTAAGAATAGTTTATTATTAGGCTATATCTGAAAATACAGTAATGTAAAAGCATTTATAATGTTTCAGATTTATATAGGCTACTGCAGAGAAAAAATACTGCTTTCATTGTAACTGAATATGTGTTTATTAAACTATTAATGTTATACTAATTTAGAAATACCTCATGTGATTGACTGCTAGCATAACGATGATGATGTACCTTTAGCTAGTCAATCGAAAACTTTTCATTTGTCATTCTGCAGTTAATGCACTTTTGAAAGATGCTTGGCCAGATTGCTTGTGTTTCCGCTTATACGAGAAAACAACTTGTTGTGTTTGTTGCAACGGCATTGTCGCGTTCAACTTTGGAAATGCAACCTGTTTGGTTCTCTCCGCCACTCCGCAAGCTTACGAGCTGTGTGTGCGTGCTCGTCTGTGTCACGAGAACTGTGAAGGCTTTTATATTTGATGCGCTCGCTGTTGTCCTATTGGGCGAACACACAAGCATTTCTCATGTCAGATTGCCAACTGTGCAGACGAATATCGCAAATTAGAAAAGGTTGGTCAGTTAAATTATGCTACTATAAGTAATGTTTATTCAGCAATAATTCTCCATTACTGATAGCAGAACTGTTAACGTCAGAGCTTATCGATACTTCGGTCTTTTATAATGTAGCACCGAAACCGATAAAGTACAGAGTTTCGGTACCCATCCCTAGTCATGTTTCTGTTTAAATGTATTGCGGCTCACTCTTTGTTGGCGTCAGTGTTGTTGGCCAAATTAGAGGCCTGCGCCGCTTCCGTATCTGGCCCAGTTTTGGACTGATATCCAACACGAAAGTCCTGTCAAATAAACAAATTTGATTAGAATTAAAATTAAATAGAAATAAAAATTAAAGCATTATGGATATGACATTTGCAGTAAACTCTCAATTCCAATAGAAAGTATAGATGATGAAAGCCTTTATTTGTCATATACACATTTACAAGTTGCGAAATTGGACCCCTCTGTCATACACAAACATCACACATTTCAAGGAAAGAGGTCCGACAAGACGTAGCTTTTAGAAAGAGGAAATAAGATACATTTGGGAAGAGGGAGGCGAAAAAAAAAAAACCCTCCCAGAATATCCTTGAAGTAGGGTATTGTGAGATCAGGGGGAAAAAGCCCCAGCAGCTAGCACATAAACACAAAGACATAACATCGCAACAGGGGATGTGGATATAGTCTGATAAAGGCGGCAGCCATCTGGTCCTGCAGCCAGGAGGCGCTGGTCACAGACCCACCTACCCACACCGCTGGGTGAAAGCACACAAAGGCGTGGGATGCAGGGGTAGGTAGTGATTGTCTAACTGTAGCTGTGTACGTGTACGTGTGTGTGTGTGTAAGCCTGTAGAGTCTCAACAGGTGTCCATGAAAAGGGAGCGAGGATCCAGAGCATTTCGTTATCTAGTTCTCCGGGGGAAGTTGTTTGTCTCCAGCCGAGTCCATCTGGCAGGAGAGTCACAGGGAATCCAAAAGAGAAGAAAAGTTTTCCAAATTAGGGTTAATATCTGCCAATTTCATAGATAACTAATGTCTGTCACTGTTCTCCAGGTCTGTCCAAATCACGCTGCAAAACCGATAGTTTCACCCCGATATTTTCCAATTTGTGGTCTATAACCACTGTCGGATTTGTAACAACTCTGCTCACCACCGTTTCAATCCAGCCGGCCAGCTTGGGGTATCGACAATTGCTGAAAGCGATCAGTGCGGCTGACTGACCGCTTTCATCAATTTTCGATACCTCAGGGCTCCGCCTAAGCCCATCACCAGAAACCCTGTTATCAAAGTTCCAAATAGATAGATATCGTCAACATCCTCCAGGGACAGAGAAGCCAGGCACACAACGAGCCACTTCTCCTACCTGTCCATCATGTATCCAGCTGCAAACGTTCCCGCAGGACAGTTGGGTTCCCCTGAAGCCAGACTTCTCTTCAAGATGGTGGTGTCAATTGCGTTCAGAGACAGTATTGAAACATAAGTTAAAATTTTTCCAAAAAAACTAACCACAGAGTTATAAGATCAGAAAAATACCAATCTGTAACCATTTGTTTAGATTTTAAATGAGGAAAGTAAACATGCGTCAGTGTTTCCTCTAGGATTTTTTTCAGCTGTGGTGGCAGGTCTTTTACACAGATTACAAGTCGAGATCACATTCATGTAATAGGAGCATGCAAATCTCTTTGCTTGCGTGCCGATTTCCTCTGTTCGTGCACAAAACTTCTTGCACTCCCTCAAATTTACACTGCTCCAGTGCAGATTTTCTTGTGCGCTCTCAAATAAACGCTGCTGAAATGCGATTTAGCGCGTTTATGTAGCGAGCGTGTCATTTATTAGATTTGCTATTTATGAATGTCTCCAATAGACCTACAGAGCGGCATCAATGCGTCCTGAAGTAAAGTGAATCGGCTATAAACTCCAGCAAGATGAAGTCATTGTATGCAGAACCATAGACCTTTATCTATAAATTATAATTAAGGAAACTGTGTTCATCTTAACTGAAAACTACGTCGTGTTAGCTGGTCTCATGCATCATGCAGCTATGTCAGTCAGCATGTAACCTTAAATGGTTAAACAAATAATGCACAGCACTACTACGATTACAGAAAATCACTCTGTTATAATGCACTGACATGTTAATACCTTTTGGTGTGATTATAACACACTATAAAAAACAGCAACAACTGAAGGTTTTGAATGAGAAGCTGTAATGTAGCCGTGGCGGTAATAAATTTTGGTGTGGCACCCCGCCATGTAAGAATAAATGCAGCAGAAACCATGCACGCTATGGATGTGACGAAAAAAGTATGGGAGTTTACAGTATACAACATACTTTGTACAAATTCGTTGATTTAAACTGTGCACAACCTAAAAGAAATAATGCTAATCATAAGGATAAGAGTTGTCTCTCTATAGGACAAAAATGATTGATTTTATTTGATTTGACAATTTTACATTTATGAGGAAAAAGCTTTGCCATGGATGTGACATCTCCATTATGGATGTGACAGATGTAAAATTAGCACTTGTGTAACTTTGGTAAATCAAACATAATTGTTTGAAAACAAATCCTTTAACAAGAACACATTTAACAAGATGATCCTGCCATACCCTAAAATAGGTCCACAAGAAACAAGCAAGAGCAGATTCACCTGAGTGGAGTGCTGAAGGATGGCAACAAGACGCTCCTGAATGCGTCGAATGAGCTCTAGGCCGGTGTTCAGGTGTTCGGGTTTGAGGAGTCGAACACAGGATGCCAGATCAGTGCACTGCAGCAGCGTCTCCTCTGAAAACAAAAGGTTCATCATTAGAACTTCAAAACACAACTGGATTAAAACAGGTTTAAGCAGCAAACTTGATCCCTACATGCTCTGCAAGCTTAATACCTAATTTGGAAAAGTTTACTTTTACATACACACACATTCTGGATTCATATAGTGTTGCACGTCTCCAAATACAAGTCCAAAGACTGTGAATATACATATGTTTATCCTAACCTTCTCAATTAAAGGGATAGTTCACCCAAAAAATGAAATTTACTGACTTTTTACTTATCCTCAGATGGCTTTTTTCTGTTGAACATAAAGGAAGATAGTTTCATGAAAGCTGGAACCATTGACTTCCATCATAGGCAAAACAAATACTATGGAAGTCAATGGTTACAGGTTTTCAACATTGCTCAAAATATCTTCCTTTGTGTTCAGTGGAAGAAAGAGAAAAACAGGCTTGGAACAAGTGAAAGGTGCGTAAATGATGATAAAATTAACACTTTCTACATCTGATCTCTGGTCATTCTTGCACTTTGCACTACACTGACAATGATTATTACATATTATTTTATATATTTTATATAAGTATGCACTGATGAAGAAATGCACAGTTTGAAATATTACTTACCGGATATAAAAGAGTTATTTTATTTAGAAGAGATGCTGCTTATTTTCTACTTTTAATATGAAAAACATTGAAAATATTTTATTTTGTTTCCAAAAGTTATTTCTTTTCACTTTTTTATAAGAAAAGGGACTGTTGGTTTTAGGCAACGTGTGTTTTAATTTCAGTTGTTCAGCGTTGATGTTCAGTAAATAATCACAGATAGTAGATAGGGTGCGTTTCTTTCAATTATTTTAAAATCAAGTAATGCACCCTTCATTCAGAGATTTCTCACTTGTAATATGTGAGCATATTTACTGTACAAAACTTGTCAGTGAACTATGAGGACAAAAAAATTTAATAATTAATATCAAAATAATCTTTCATTAATTGTAATAGAGTTAAAATGTTCAATTAATCAAGATTTTAATTTTAGGCTAAATCGCCCAGCCCTACATGGAAGCTATATGGACCCTATATGGTATGCGATTTCGCATGTAGCCACAATTTCTGATGTGCTCTACTACCAAATATTTCTCCCCATTTCTTGTCTACACAAAATATCTCCATCAATAGTCAAAAAACCAAAAGATTATTAGCCAGTGCGGCAGACACCAACCCAGCAGGATCTGCAGTGCGTTAGTATGAAGGTCCAGAGCTTCGGTTTGTTGCTCCATCACATCCATCTTCTCAGTGTCCTGGTTGTAATAGCTGTAAACACACGAGTACGCCAGCACCTGCGCGACAAATTACACCACATAAAAAGAGTATGAGAAACTGACTGGAAATATTGAAATAAAAACGATAATATAAAGGCATTGAAGATTCCCACCTTTCTAGCCTGGGCGAGGATCTTGCAGGCGTCTATCACAAACGTCAAAGACTTCATCTGTAAAGCTTCATTTATAGAAAACACCTTGTTCTCCAGATTGATTGCAAAGTCCTGCAGAAAACAATAAGTTGAGGCTTGCGTGCTGAGCTTGAATAGAACTGAAAAAGTTTGAGATGAGTGTGATGAAGGACTAACCTTGGCTTGGATATGAAACGTGCATCTCTCATTGTAGTCTTGAAACTTCTTCTCTTGCCTTGCAGCTTTACTGACCTGTGATTAAATAATCATTTATACAACTTTCAGGGCTCAAATGTTTACAATTAGAGCTGGATGATTGATTGAATAGGAAGTTCATATATATTTTGTCAGTAAAGTTCTAGGGCTGCATGATATTGGAAAAATATGACATTGCGATATTTTGTTTTGCCGTGATGTATATTGCGATATGAATTTAGTTTGACCAGATGATTTGAATAGCTCTATTTGGAAAGATTTCATTCATTTAGATTGACTTAACAAATCTCATTTGGTCTGTGGGATTTGATAGACTATAATCCAGACTCAACATTTGGGAATTATGGACTATGTGCACATTACAGATACTGAATATTGTGCAGCCGTAATGTCATTTTATTTAGCAGTAAGGAAACTATTTTTCTTCTTGCTTTAAATGCATCAAATCTACTTTGTTACAGCAGATTTTAGGTTGAAATGTTGTTTCTTCTAATAATTAATATACAGTAAATTATGTAATTATTTTGAAAACTATATAAAAAATACTTAAGGTGCTGATCTGTTAAACAGAATAAAAACGAAAGACTATAACCCCCATATTCTTTTGAGAATTTTGTAAAAAATATAACGTGATCATAAATATACTTACCATGGCCGAGCAGTTGTAATAATCTTTATGTGTTGGCTTCCATGGTTTCAAACATCTCCAACAAAATCCATGATTACATTTGGCACATGTCATGCTACACAGAGAGAAAGACAGATATACAATTAGAAAAATGTACTACTAAACAGTAGGGATGGGACAAAAATATCGATATGTCGATACATCGCGATATTTCTGGCTGTTACAATATCAATACTCGGGTGTCAAGTATCAATATTTATTTTAACGTACAAAAGATCTAAATAATTAATCAGCCTATGTCAGGGGTCACCAATCTCGGTCCTGGAGGGCCGGTGTCCCTGCAGGGTTTAGCTTCAACTTGCCTCAACACACCTGCCTGGGTGTTTCAAGTATACCTAGTAAGACCTTGATTAGCTTGTTCGGGTGTGTTTGATTAGGGTTGGAGCTAAAATATGCAGGACACCGGCCCTCCAGGAACAAGTTTGGTGATCCCTGGCCTATGTAATCAGCCCAATTCCTTTTAACTGGTTTAAACGACAAAATACACGTTCCTACACATATTTGACAATCAGAATATCAGATATAATCAATAATTGGTCAATATTTGCAGAAAAGGGAAAAAATAACCAATAAGACATATATACCAAACACTAGAGAATGCACAAGATCGCTCGTATAGCTTTAAACAGGGAAAAGTATAAAGGTAAATGTGGTCAATAAAGCCCCGCCTACTAATAGAGGAGCCAATCATCGATCACTATAGACTGACTTCTCTGGGGGAGGGGCTCGGACCAGACGTGAGCTTCTACAGATTTTGTGTGACTAGAACAGGGGTCACCAATCTCGGTCCTGGAGGGCCGGTGTCCCTGCAGAGTTTAGTTCCAACTTGCCTCAACACACCTGGCTGGGTGTTTCAAGTATACCTAGTAAGACCTTGATTAGCTCATTCAGGTGTGTTTGATTAGGGTTGGAGCTAAAATCTGCAGGACACCGGCCCTCCAGGAACAAGTTTGGTGACCCCTGGACTGGAAAGTTTAGAAATGAAACTAAAGACACAGTTGTGGTTTAATTTTTCTGGTGATTCCCAATATAAAATTTAATCGCAAGCTTGGCGATTTCAATGATGGTGCCGACTCAGAGTGAAATTTCTTGGGGAACTTTGTATATACATAAATTGTTAAAACTGCGGTGTATAAACTAGAGGCGTTGGCATGGGAATTTTAAATCGATGTTTTCTAAATAATGGTCACTATAAAAACGTATGCAGGAGGGCCAGCTAGAGTATTTTGATCGAAGTTATGTTTGAACTTACAAACTTAATGGTTAAAGGTAAAAACAAAAGCAGTGTCGTTTGAAGAGGAAAACACGAGGAAGCATAAACACTCACTGTAGGCAACCCTCATTCTTCTCAATCTGAGCCTGGCAGCTGGGGCATCGTTTAGATATGAGTTTGGCCAGATGTTTGCTCTGCGCTTCCATGCTCATTCCCTCATAGTAGCCTCCATCATCCATCCATTGAGACATGTGGCTGCAGCTCGCTGGATAATGTGCCTGAACAGGAGAGATTACGGAGTCATGAGACAACAGCCCAAACACCAAGGCTAACTTTTAAAGCTTAGTGCTGGATGGCATGAGATATTATGATTGAAGTCTGATTACGATATATATATTGATATAGCATGGTTTCTGCAAATGCAATCAATTAATACTTTATATTTATTGACCACATGCAAAGAACAATTATTTTTACATTTAAAAGTATATACTAATACGTTTAGTTTAGTTTTTTATCCTAAATAGAGTATTATTGTGGCCTAAATGGATATCTATAGCCATTTTGAGAAATAAGTATTGTTGGGTCCTCAAACGGGACAAAAATCTAGGCAAAATCAACAGCATTGGACATATGACCTCTGGGAAGTTGCAGCTGAAGCAAGACGACCAGCAGCACTTGGAGCAGGTGCCCATGCTGCCAATGTTCTCCTTGCACAGGATCTGGTCGCAGCCCTGAGGGTTGGTGCACCAGGTCAGGTTGGAGCAACACTCCACAAAGCCTCGCAGAAGGGCATTGTCGTACTGCAGCAGAAGAAAAACGCTTAAGTCTTCGCTCACTGAACAATAAGAGTGCAACAAAACAGGTCGCTGACAGTTTAGTTCGGTTTTTGGGTCATAGTGGGTTTCAGTACGATGATAAGTTCAGTAAAAAAACAAAACAGGACTGTCAATTAAAAATAAAGAAAAAAACTTTACAAGCAAAAGCACAAATGAATACAATATAGCAAAAACGCTACTAAGATAAACTGCTTTTCAGGATTCTATCAGTAGTTTTGAGTACAGAAACTGAATAATAAAATCAAATATAACACTGCATTGGCTACTGTATATAAACTGCACTGTATAAATGAAACAAAGGTTAAACATCATTGAGTTAAATAGCCATACATGCTCTCTGAACTGGCTCTGTGCATTCTAGGATGTAATTAGAGGAATGAGGGAAATGCAAAATGCAGGGTTTTTTTTTTATTAACCCTTGTGTATTGTTTAATTTTACTACCCTTTTATTATGTTTGGGATGAAAACATCCACTAAATAAAATGCTGTAAAATGTAGCAGATTTTTTTCCTTTTATTTTTTAGCATAAATCTCTTAATAAACCTTAAGTCCTGAAGTCCTGCCAAGTTCATGATGTCACTGATTTGGGGGAAAAAAGGCACAAAATGGCTTCTCTTCAACATAAAACTAACAGTGGACTGGATATATTTTTACCTTTTAGCACAGTTTTGGACATGCAAAAGATTAGTACAACATTTTTGCCCCATTCACTTCCAGAACATCTACAATTTTTTTTTTATCTCAAAGCGATGGCACCATATAATTATGCATTCTTGATTGTTAGTGGTTTTCCCTGTTGGGAAAAAGTAAAATTGGTATTTTTTATTGTTGATCATCACAAATTACTAACAAGGTACCTCTTCCCAACAAGGAAAACCACCAACAATCAAAAATGCATGATTATGTGGTGTCATGGCTTTGCAATAAAAAAAAAGTTGCTATAATGGAAGTTAATGGGGCAAAAACAGCCACCAACATAACGAAAGGGTAGTAGATTTGCCCACAGTGAATAGTTGAGTTTTTGAAAAATGTCTAAGCATTTTCCCAAACTATGTGTCAAAATAAAAGTTGTCACCAAAAATTATTCCATTTGCTGAAACAGGGAAAGTTGTGGCCAAATTAAGACTCAAAATCACCCAAGATTGGATGAAAATATCCCAACATAACAAAGGTTAAATGCAAAACCGAAAAACTGCAATTTTCATAAGAATATTGAACCGTATAGGTCATACCGAATGGTTCAATAATATATATGACATATATTGAGTTGATTGGATAAAGTCTAGATCGGATACGTGGCCGGCCGGAAGTGCAATGTGCACATTAATATAGCAGCATTGTTTTATGACACTGTATAACAATAATTAATATTTTTACAGTACTGTGATGGTTGGGTTTAGGGTTGGGGTAGATGTTAAAAAATACAATTTACTGGATAATTTAATCGATAACATAAATAATACTCTGCAAAACTACTGTTTAGGGCTGGGGTGGGGGGTAGGCGTTAATAAAATACAATAAATGGGAAATTTAATAAATGATATAAATAATTCTCGTTAACTTCCGGCCGCATCCTTATCCGATCTAGCAACAAGCAGTTGACTGGGCACATACTTTGGCGATGGTGTCTTTATCGGTGAGGATGTTGTGAAAGAACTTGGAGGTGGGTTGAGCTCGACAGTCTGTGATTGGACAGTCACAGTTCATGACCAGATTCTGCTCAATACGAGCGGTGAGAAACTCCTGCCAGCAGGACTACAGGAAACAGAGAAACAGCAAGCCAAGTGTTAGCAAACAGCTTAACATAATGTCACATTTAAAGCGGTAGTTCATCCCAAATTGAAAATTATGCTTTAATTTACTCACCCTTCAAACCTTGGTCTAAACCTGTACGAGTTTCTTTCTTCTGTTGATATTCTGAAGAAGTAACCTTCCATTTTTATTTATGTCTTTGTATTATGGAAGTCGGAGGGCACTAGCAAAAAACATTCTTCAAAATATCCTCTTTTGTTTTGAACAGAAAAAAGCAACTCATAAAGGTTTAAAACCACATGAGGGAGAGTAAATGATTGTCATTTTTATTTTTGGGTGAACTATCCTATTCACTTAAAGCAAAAGTTTTTTTAAATTATGATGTTAGGGCATTTATGATCTTACAATTACATATTGAATACGTCTCCTGCTCTTCTGAATTGTTTACTCACCTCACCCTACCCACCTCCCACCCCCTATTTTGCACTACTGATTATTTATCATCTTACATTAACATACTACATATTTTGTATTTACAGTTGAAGTCAGAATTATTAGCCCCCCTGTTTATTTTTCCCCCCAATTTCTGTTTAATGGAGAGAAGACATTTCTAAACAATAGTGTTAATAATTCCTTTCAAACAGCTGATTTATTTTATCTTTGCCATGATGACAGTTACTAATGTTTGACTAGATATTTTTCAAGACACTTCTATACAGCTTAAATTGACATTTAAAGGCTTAACTAGGTTAATTAGGTTAACTAGGCAGGTTAGGGTAATTAGGCAAATTACTGTATAATGATTATGGTTTGTTCTGTAGACTATTGAGGAAAAAATATAGCTTAAAGGGGCTAATACTTTTGACCTTATAATTGTTTTTTTAAAAATGAAAAACTGCTTTTATTCTAGCTAAAATAAAACAAACAAGACTTTTTTTCTGGTGGAAAAAAACATCATCAGACATACTGTGAAAATTTCCTTGCTCTGGTAAACATCATTTGTGAAATACTTTAAAAAGAAAAATTAAAAGAGGGGTTAAAAATTCTGACTTCAACTGTATTTCACGTTCTACCTCAAAACTGATTACTCTGCCTTACCCTACCCCCTCTCATCCCTTATTTTGCACTACTGATTATCGTCTACAGCTATTTCTACTGTAACTTGCTATTTAGTGTGATTTGTATTGTAAGAATATATTTACAGTAGAAGTGAGATCCAATTAATCTCATCCTACATGTACATAATGTACATTATATATATATATATATATATATATATATATATATATATATATATAATTATGTATATATGTATATTATTGTCTACAGTGACAATAAAAGGCATTCTATTCTATTATATTCTTATTATATAATGATATATCAGTACTGTACATATGAGCAAGACTGCATCCCACAGTAGTTGAACTTTTATGATACTTTCTCATACTTGGAGCTAAGGAAGATTTAAGACTAAGTTCTTAAAACCTTTTTTAAGACCAAGTGAAAGTGAACTTTAAGGGAACAAATAAATAGCTAAATATAGATTTACAGAGAGCAAACAAGTTGCTTTAAAGATTGAAAACATATATTGTTCACCATTACTTTTTAAATAATTTCACCAAAAATAGCTTCTGGCTTCAAAAAACCTCTCATGAAGACTAGAATATGGAAATAACTTTTGCTGTACATTCTGATAACAATAACTATCAGTATTTATACCTTGCATTCCAGTCCAAATGTTTAAAGATTCTGAAATCTATAACCAAATGAGAAGAGTCTTTTTGTCTATGATTAAAACAACAATTATCTGTTAACGAGGTAACTTTCATACCTCTCAGACTGAAATCAGTGCATATTTTAGTACAAATTCACTTACTTTTGTTTCGTTTTTCAAAATACATTTCTTCACTTTCCTTATCAAATAAATCTTGATTTAAGGGCGGTTAGATCATTGTATGCAACATTTAATATCTTAAAAATAACTAAATGTAAATTATTTTTGAAGTGCTTTTTAAAAGTTTTAATATAAAATATCCAAGAGCGAATTAAGACTTTCAAGGCCTGCAGAATCCCTGTGTTAAGAGTCAGTCTTCTATACGTTAGTGTATTTTCATAAAACAAAGGCAAAAGTTTGACCACAAACGTTCGTGTCTTTCTTTTCCATGAAAACAAACTGATATATATATATATATATATATATATATATATATATATATATATATATATATATATATATATATATATATATATATATAAATGTGTATTTTTGTACTATTGTATGTTTAATTAGGTAAAAAAAGATGACTTTTTTCTGTAAATCTATTTGACAATGTTTAAAATAAAAAAAGTTGTTTAAAAGAGATTATACAACATTGAGTTTTTCCTTAAAACAATAATAAAATAATTTACCAGTGGGGTAAGCAAAATCTTATTTCCAAGCCAAAACTAGATTATTTTGCTTACCCCATTGGCAGATATTTACCTTGTTTTAAAGAAAAACTCATTTAATTTTGACTAATTTCTATAAACAAGACATCATTTTTTATTTGTCTAGAAAATGTCCTTGACTCAATATTCTTTAGATATTGGAACAAGAAAGCATTTTTTGCATTGTAGTAATAAAATGGCAAGCAGGTCTGCAGCCCACACTCACCCTGCAGCAGTAATGCATGCAGCAGAGCATAGGAGGGGGATCACTCTCTTTGGACTGGGAAAGGCAAACTGGACAGTGGGACACTGGTCCAGGGGCCGGCTGAGGGTTACGGATCTTGAGGCCCGCGGCCAGGACCAGGGCGTCCGGATCATCGGTGTATCGCTGGATCAACAAATCCACGTTCCATTTGCAGTGGATAAGCAAATGCTCTGCCCGGTCCAGATCCAGGCTCAGGGTTCCTGCCACCTGCTGGACGGTGCGCTGCATCAGCTGCTTGACCTCCTCTTGAGTCATTGTGCGACCCATGGAGAAGAGCACAGCCTCCAGCACGCCGTCATCCGTGTGCTGTGGGGGAACTATAAGGCCTCCCAGGCTGCAGAGGGAGATATATACACACACAAAACGCCATTATGTAGACGTGAGACCAGTCAACTAAAGAGGAGTTTTGATTCATTACAGCAGGCCCAGATGGAATCTGCAGACTTTTACACAATTTTAGCGCTGATTTTAGGGGGATTGATCTTGAGAAGGTCAAATTAACAGCTCTTAAAGTATAAATATTTAATGGCTACAAAAATGAATTATCAATTTAGACAATATTTAATAAACAGTGTGAAACGGGGATAAAAGTGTGAAGAGTGTTTAAATAAATAATAGTCCAGTCCTGTGGATCTCTGCAGTGCTGTTCCATTTGGACTTGCTCATTAAAGGAATAGTTCACCCCAAAAATTACACTTGACACTTTTTACTCGCCCTCTAGTGGTTTGAAACATTTAAGTTTCAGTTTTTTTCTGTTGAATACAGATTACATTGAGGAATTCAGAAAACTGATAACCATCAACATCCATAGTAGAAAAAACAAATTCTATGAAAGTCAATGGTGTCCAGCATTTCTTTTAAATAGCTTTAGTGTTTAACAGAAAAGAGAAACGCAAACAGATTTGTGACAAGTGAAAGCTAAGAATTAGAATTTTCCAGCCTAATCTCACAAGAAAACGTCAGCATTTTGCGTTTCGTCAGTTTAGTGGCTAATTCGTACAAGTTCAGTTGTACAAAGATGTATGACTTTAAAAAGGAGGCGTGGCACCCAACCCCACCCATAAACCTAACCATCATTGGTTGATGAGCAAATCATACTTCATTGTACAAATTAGATTGTACTAATTCATACGAATTAGCCACTAAATGAAAAAGTTACGGACTGTGTTGGAATTTTCAGTTTTGGATGTACTATCTCTAACATTTATTAACACACCAAATCAACAATATTTATTATAACTTCTATTCTGGTGAAATATAGATTTGAACTTTCTGATATGTATTAGGTTAAAATAAGGCAACAACAGAATCGTATATGCTGATTAAAATGGAATTAGTTTATTTTGAAAAATATAATGTGAATAGATTGGGGGATAAAACACTACTTTAGAAAAGTGTGAATGTTTAAATGACAAAATACTGAATCGTATAGCTAAAACTATCTTAAAATAAAATGAATTTATGTTTACATAGAATAAATCAGCAACAAACATGACTCCAAATTTAAAACATCTTTATTTTTTTTAAGGTGGTAAACATAAATTGCTTATGTTGTCTCATATCTAAGACATCTATGCTAAAACTCTGCTGATGAAATACATAAGCATTACATTTTAAAAAAAGGAAACAATCAATAAACTTTCAGCAGACTCTTAACGACTTAAATCATGTCAAGATGAAATCTTTACTTGCTCTGGTGTTGCTTAAAATGTTATACATTTAACAAAGCTGAAATTCAGTCCACTGATTATCACAAACTTTAATGCTATTTACAAGCCTTGCACACTAAGAAAAATAGAATTTAAGGCCTTTCATCGGCAAATGCCAATATTTATACTGAATCATGAGGAATGAACTACCTCTGTCTTTGTGTAGGTCATAGTTTGTGCAGCTGCAGAGGTTAAACCAGATCAAAATGCAGAAAAAAAGCAACAGCTAAACATTTACTCCAGTTTAAAATCTCACAACCAAACTCTATTGTGAAACTTAGCGAAGTGACTCGTTGTCTGCTAGCATAGACAACATCCTTACGGTCACAAAGCCTCTTCAAAGTGAATGATCTATATATACTGTACACGAGCAGCAACTCATTTTCTTTTTGCATGAACCATGTTAATTAATCTGAACGAGCATAATGTGTTAAAACAGAAGTGCAGTAGTTTTTTTTTTTATATATATAAAGCTTTCAAAATGCTAATAACAAGAGAAGAGCAAGTGTCTGGCAGAAGTGGATCTGTTAATTCAGTAAAAAGCAAATCCCTGAGAGGGAAGGAAAACACTTGAACATAAGCCAGGTTTTGGGCCTCCTTTCTTGCACGGGGAGGTCTAGAGATCAAAGGTTAAGGGTCATCAGCACACCTGGTGTCGGCTTTGCTCCCGCCACCTCCGCCGCTGCTGCTGCTTGCGGAGCTTTTCTTTCCATCCATCTTGAAGGAGAACTGTGCCTGGCCCTTACGGGGAGTGGACGGGTCCTCCATCAAGAACTCCACGATGTGTGGGCTTTCATCATTGCGCCGCAGGTAGCCTTTGTTGATGACATGCATGATGCAGGAGAGCACATCTGTGGTGCTGCAGCTGAAACGAACCGAGGTGCGAGTCCGACTCGACTCCTGCTTCTGACACCGGTCCAACACCTGCAATGGCACAACAATATTATTAAACACATGACAAAAGGACAAAGGAGAGCACGGGAAGCAGAGAGAGGGGAAGGATCGACAAAGGACCTCGAGCCGGGAAACAAACTCGGGTCACCGTGAGCACTTCAGTGCTATGTGTCGATGTGCTTACCACTAGGCAATTGGCAATGATAGAATTATACATTTTAAAAACTAAAACACTTTACAGAACCATACTTCACCTTGAACACTAAATTGTCAATATGCATCTCCTTCTCATTCTTCATGATCTGCACAATGAGACAGTAGATGTAGTTCCTCTTCCTCTCGAGCGTGAGAGCAGCATCTTCATCTACATTCAGGTACGTCTGCTTGGGATGCAGGTAATGGTAACCGTGTCTGTCTGAGCTCTGTAAGAGGGTCTTTTTGTTCAATCTCAGGATGCCTGAAAGAGTTAAAAAATCATTGGTTTTGATTTATTAACACAAATATGTTTTTTTTTTTGTTAATTAAGAATTTAAAGGTGCAGTCGATGATTGTCTTTAGAAACATTTTTTGTTGTTCTGGTTGAAAGTCTCTTTAAATTCCACTAGTAATGATTAAAGTAACTGATCTAAATGTGTTTATATGTATTTTTATATTCTGGGTAAGACATAAAACAAAAAAAATTTCAGGCCGGTAACTCCCATATTCCTGATAAGTAGCCCAAACTGTCTGTCAACAAATGTAGATTTGTACATCTGTGCAGTCGTTCACGCAGATCCACCATTTGCACGTGCACGCGCGCCACATGTTCATGTGCACACGAGAGAACGACAGCGGTAAAAACAAATGCTGAATCAAAACTTTTTGTAATGTTCTGTTTTAAAACTATTTTAGTCACGCAAAGCTGATGTAGATGTTGTTGTTATGAATGGGTTATATGCACAGAAGTGTTGTTCAGCCACTGAAATCTTCCAGCGAAACATTGATGTGAATATTTTCAATCATAAGTGACCTTTCACAGCATCGATAATGTAGATTTTTATTTAGTTTAACAACAAAACATCAGTAAATAGCACTATTCCGCCTAGCCTGCTTTGCTGAGCTGAAGTAGGTTTTATATACACATTGGTTCATTTTTGAACAGTGACATCCTGTGATGCATGCAACCATGCTACTCTGAATATTCAGTCTGAAATAGCATGCATGTATGGCTCAGTAATAAGCCCGCCGACCAACCACTAAGCATACAGTAGTCGATTTAGGATAAAGCGTGTGAGAGTGTATCCAGCGATCCATGAAATATTGCATATTATGACAAGTTTTGCTTGCTAAGTAAATAACTGAAAATGTGCTAGATATAATACAGTTTTTCATTGGGAATTGTTGTATTATAAAGTACGGTAAAGTTTTCTAACTTGCGAATGACATGATCTAGTGTGTCTCTGTCATCTTTAAGGAGAGCGTTCATGATATCAGGAGGCATGGCTTTGGACGGCAGGGGTAGGACTATGTTTCAAAGATATTATGTTAGCATTTTGGCAGATCACCTACTGCACCTTTAATACAGCAAACTGTGTGATTCAATTTAGTGATTTAAACTCACTTTGTATATTAATTAAACTAAAATACTAAAGTTTGGAAATTTTCTATTTTATTTGTTTATTTTTTTATAAGTATTTTTCTTATTGGTCATCAAGGCTGCATTTATCTGATGAACAATACAGTAAATACTGTAATATAGTGAAAAATTCCAATTTGAAGTAGCTGTAAATAAATAATCTCAATCGGCAAAGTTGAATTTTAAGGATCATTAGTCTAGTAAGATCATTTGAAACTCCATCAATGATCATTTAATATTGAGCTTTTAAACTAGCCTCTGTTTATTCTGTATTTCTCATCAAATAGATTTAGACTTGTTGAGAGTAAGAGTTATTTTAAACACATAAAACATATACAGTTAAAGTCATAATTTTAAGCCCTCCTAAATTAATTTTTAAATATTTCCCAAGTGATGTTAAATGGAGAGAAGACCCCCCCCCCCCCCCCCCACCCAACTCATTTTTATATCTAATTGTAAATTCTTTTGTCTGTAAATTCTTTTGTCTGACAGTAAATAATATGTTATAATTTATCACAAGACATTGGCTATCAGCCTAGGTACAATTTAAAAGCTTAACAAGGTTAATCAGGTTAACTAGGCTATACGTTAATAAGGTAAGTTATTGGACAACACTGGATTGTTCTGTAAATAATAATAATAATAATCTGAAGAGGGCACATGATATTGACCCAAAATTATGTTTCAGTCAAAGTAAAAAATAAATAAATAATAAAATAAAAACACCCTCTCCAAAAGAAAAACTGTACATGTTCACAGGAGCACTAATAATTTCAGATATAATAAAAGTTGTATAATAGAAGTTGTAATAATATAAGTTGTATATTTCAAACCTTTAACCGATATTGTTAAACAAACTTAAAACAATTAAACCCCTCAAAAGCATCCTAGACAAGAAAAAGTAGACCAATCTGAACAAACATCATTTAAGAGTAATTACGAAATTACTACATTGCAAAAACAATATATAAACATCATCTTATTCTGTTGTTATCGGTAGGCGCTTTCACCTTTGATTGGGTCCTGGCTGGAGCCGGTGTGAGTGAGAAGCCCCTTCTCTGCGGTGAGAGGTTTGAGAGCGTGGCTCAGCATGGCTGGAGAGAGACCTGTGGCCTGCTGGAGCATCTCCACACTCACATCCTGCAGAAAGACAAACAACGTCAACAATTCTGAAGCCAGTTCATGCACTCATGTCATGTCTAAGCTTGTACTGAAAGTACCTCATGCTGGTTAAACTGCAGCAGGATGAACATCTGCAGTGTGGAGACGTAGAGAGTGCAGGATCCATACTGAAGCTCTGCATGGCCGAGCCATGTCCATTGCAGCCGCCGAGGCTTACTGTGGGTCAGGCTATACATGCGTTGGCCTGTGGGACAGACGCACAAACACAAAGATGAACATTCAGACTTAAAATGGGTAGTTTACACAAAAATAAACATTTCCTGATAATTTATTGACCCACAAGTCATCCAAGATGTACAGCTGAAGTCATTTGGGCGTATTTGTATGTGTTTATTCTTAATCAAACAAACATATCACCATTAACTGATATTATATGAATCACCAAGAATCATGGATCAGGTAAGAAATCTTCATTAATATTCTATTAATAAGATTTATTTTGTTAATCATTTTTGATTGAACTATACCTTTATCCACCAGATTAAATATTGTTAAGTAACTGTATAATGAGCACTGTTTGCATATCTGTGGAAATTGAACTAACTGTTGGTGTAAAAGTCAGTGAATTCAGCCAGGTAATTGCAGAGCTGAGCAGGGAAATGTTTGCTGGGGTCCTGGAGGTAGCAGGGAGCAGACACAACCCAGCAGCGTGGAGACAACACCAACACTTTCACATCACTCTCCTCTTCAGGTTCAGACACCTCTTCATCCATCATCTGATCAAAAAAATTTAATTAATTAAAACTTTTCAACCGCCATTGACAAGATCTCGTCAATTAAAAGACATTTTGGTATATTACATTAAGAGACTAAACTAACGGATGTCCTAAATAAGGTACTGGACTTTCTGGGTTTCCTAGGAGTGAAATATAAGACGATCAAAGAAAATGAAAATCAAATCGTGTGTAAGAATGAAGAGTTATATAGAGCTTTCCTTTGGCTTACTCCCTTCTATATCAGGGCTCGCCAGTATTGCATTTAATCCAGATTAAATCAAAGATCAAGACTGCAACAAACATGTTAACAATTTTTAAAGCAATATTGATTTCTTATGCATTAAAAATGTTTGGGACTGAAATTAAATAGAATTGTATATTTAAGCTGTGAATATTCCAACTCAGAAAGTTTGGCATTAAATGAAACATATTATTATCGAGTCATGCTCACCTCCTCGAAATCCTCCAGATTTCTGTCTAGCTGCTGTAGACGGTAGAGATGAAACTCCTGTTGAAGCTCCTCAGATTCACTGAGGTTGGTCAGCATCTGCTGAGGAAAGCGGTTTGGGAAGCAGGTACCGATTTGCTCCACCACAGCGTTCTCCAACCACACTTTCCCCTGACCCAATAACCGATCGCCTAGATAGTACCTGAAAGGAAGAGATGTGTAATGTAAAAAACAGGGTAAGCAGAATCTGTATGAATATTTTGCATTTTTTCATAATTTTTTAACAAAAACAGCTATTGAACAGATAAAATGATTATTATAAAACATATTATTAAAAGGCTGAAAATGATTTAGATATTGAGGTGCCGTTTACATTAATGTGTTTTTGTTTTAAATTGCATAAGCTTTGTTATGTTAGCATGAATGATAAATCATAAATAAAAAGTAAAAAAATAAATAAAAAAGTTGACAACTACAGTGTAGAAGGAAATTGATTTTCTGAAACACAATAAAAATGTTAGTCTGAATGAGAAGTGCGCTCATTCTAAAATTCCATTTTGAAAATGAAAACACTAAGGCTGCATTATACTGAGAAAATATGCAATATGACGATGTCGAGTGTTGCGAAAACAATATTTATTTTGATAGAACTAACTTGCAAAATTATATTTTATCAGCAATATATATTTGTTACGTTCATACTAAAACGGTTAATAGATATTTTGAGCCAATTAAATTATGTGTGTATATAATAAATAAATATATATATATATATATATATATATATATATATATATATATATATATATATATATATATATATATATATATATATATATATATATATATATATATATATATGTACACATATATATATACGCACGCACGCACGCACACACACACACACAGTTAAAGTCAGAATTATTTTTTTATTTTTATTTTTATATTTCCCATATTATGTTGAACTGAGCAAAGACATTTTCACAGTATGTCTGATAATATTTTTTCTTCTGGAGAAAGTCTTATTTATTTTATTTCAGCTAGAATAAAAGCAGTTTTTAATTTTTTAAAAAACATTTTAGGGACAAAATTATTAGCCCCTTTAAGCTATATTTTTATTCGATTGTCTACAGATCAAACCATCATTATACAATAACTTGCCTAATTACCCTAACTTGCCTAGTTAACATAATTAACCTAGTTAAGCCTTTAAATGTCACTAAGCTGTATAGAAGTTCATTAAAAATATCTAGTCAAATATTATTTACTGTCATCGTGGCACAGATAAAATAAATCAGTTATTTAGAAATGAGTTATTAAAACTATTATGTTTAGAAATGTTGAAAAAAAATCTCTCTGTTAAACAGAAAAAAAAACGGGGGGGGGGCTAATAATTCAGAGGGCTAATAATTCGGACTTCAACTGAGTGTGTGTGTGTGTATATATATATATATATATATATCCCCCTGTATCGTTCTATTCTTCAAGCATTAGTATTCATTTTCAGCTCTAGGTTCACCTAACAACAGCTATTGGAGAGGTGGGGATATATAGTAAAGGCCCCATCTGACTGGTCAGATTTGGATAAACAACCCATGCATAAAGCACAAATATGCTTGGCATAATTTATTTCCCTGCGATACTGCATATACTCTCATCGCAATAATAACAATTTTTAAAAATATTGTGCAGTCTTAGAAAACGCACTATTGTAAACAGCACCTCAGGCCTAGTTAGCAGCAGTTATTGTCACACCTGTAAAAATGCTCGAAGGTGTTAGCCAGCTCCAGACCCGAGAGAAACAGCATGGGCTCCAGGAACTGCTGTAGCTGGTTCAAGGTGTCCACGCTCCCCGAGTCCACTCCGCTTTCCTGGATCATCTTATCAATGTACTGCGCAAACCGTTCACTTACCTTCAAGAGAGTTATTGCACAATATATTCATTTCACACATTAGAAAAACACATTGCTAGTCTAAAAAGTCTCAACTTTCTTAAAGAATATAATGAATCAATAATAATGATTAAATAAATATTTAAACAAAATGTTCAAGGTTTCAAGCTCATATTTACTGTATATTTATTTATGTATTTTATAGTTTACTTTATGCAGCTTTTCCCAATTAAGGTCTTTAAATTAATATTTCGTATCGTTATGGTTTCTTACTTTGAATGTGCATATGTGTGTGCACATTTTTTGGCATTTCATTAAGTGTGCAAAGGAGCATCTGAAGGCGTTTATTTTGAAAGTCATAGGATTTAGCAGTTATTTAACAACCATGAGTTCACCTAGGTATCTCGCTGACTTACATGCATAGCTGTGAGGATGGAGAGCTGGAGCAAGGCTCCAGAAAAGCCCTGGCGGAGTGCGAGCACAAAGGCTGTGTGCTGGCCAAAAAGCTCCTCCATTGCATTCTTCAGCCGCAGGAACATCCCCCTGTATCGCTCTACGAAATCCGAGACACTACATGTTGAGTCCAGGAAGGACTTTACCTAAAAAGAGCCAAGCAAAATCACCCAAGAGATATGAACAGAGTTATAGATAATTTTAGGTTCAGACAGATGATCATCAACATAAAATCTTTTTATTTTTAAATAAATAAAATAAAATATGCACACATCACATGGAATATGCACCATATAAAAGGGCTGAGTGATTATTTGAAAATATATTAAGATTGCTATTCTCATGCACATCTTGTCATGGAAAAACGGTTCTGTAATCAGTAGTAAATCTCTGAAAAGCAGAAACTCCAATAGTCTAAATCCACCACAAAGAAGAAACACTGTCAAACCGAGCAGAGGATATAACTGCTTTTATTGATTTAACGTGACTAATAAACACAAAACTACGAAGTCATCTCAATGAATGGTTGATCTAAAACTCGACTAAAGTTATGAGGCGACTAAGGAGTAAAGCAAATTAGATAAGGTATTGTCAAATGCTTTTAGATCAGCAGCAACACAGAGGCATAGTCCACAGAGTAAAAAACACAGTGTAACAGCAGTTACATATTTAAAATATAATATTATAATGTAAACAAAGCAATCCTGACAAAATATATATCATTTGAAAATTCAAAATTACCAGATAATATAGATATTACTATTTAGATAATACTGAGATACAGTTATTTATTAATTTGCGACAAGGGCACTCGTCAGAGTTGTAAAGCATTACTTTGCTACAGCAATCCACATGTAATATCCTTTTAAAAATGTTTTTAGAGGCTAAATTCAAATCAAACACCACCAAACTGCACATACTACTTTAGAATTTGATGCCTACTTTACAAATATTGTTAAAAGAATGAATAAATATGGTTCATATTCCTCAAAATAATACACAGAAATAGGGGTCGGCCTCATTAGGTTACCAATGGAAGCCGTTTGTCAACTGGTGGTTAGGCTTGGTGCTGCGGTCAAACAAAATCTTACTGAAGGCTCATTTTTTTGCGATATCAACTTAGAATATAGAATTTGTTCAGATATATAACTTTGATTATCTGTCGAAATTTGTGAAAAACATACATTTATGGTATATAAAAACTATACATTTACTGTTTTATTTGTTTCCACAAACTTTAAGACACATAAACTTTGTTTTATTGACCTTTTTTTTACTTTGGCTACAATCCGACAGGTGTCTTATTCAAAATCATTTAATTTAATGGATTAACAGTGTTAAAAATTGCTTCAAAAGAATGAAATGGAAAAAATCCTCAGAGAATCTAATAAACCATGCATTGCAGTTCAACTGTTTTTTACAAACAGAACATGGTGGATCTTCTCTAAGCATTAAAAACTTAAAGTAAAAACAACCTGGTCCCACTGGTTAGAACATTTTTAGAGGTCTCTTTTACCAATATTAAGGCTAATTTCATGCATTTTGTCGCTGCTGGAGATTTACAGCTGTTTTATTGCCTTTGAATTATTCATCCAGCCCTTCCATACAGCTCAAAAGAAAATTACACACCTTTTAACATGGATTCTTAAAAATTTAAACACACATTTTGCAAATGGTAAAAAAGCCTAACCTGTCGCTGAACAACACCTTGCCAGCACAAAGCAATTGCTGCAATGCTGCTGGTATTCTTTACTTTTGGCTTGGTAGAGGATGACGAGGAGCTTACTGTGGAAGTTTCTTTATTCTTTCCCTCTTTGCCATCTGAAAACATTGAGAACACATAAATAAAGACACCTAAAATTTCCTCCAAAATGTCAAAAACATGGTCACACAAATAATATGGCTACCAATTATAACCTCAATTAGGGCTGCACAATTAATTAATGATTATAAAATGTGCTTGCTTCATATTAGTGGAAGTGGGGAGTTTGGTTGACTTGATGAACAACAAAGCTAATTTAAAGGGATACTTCACTCAAAAATGAAAGTTTACTCATCATTTACTCAC